>NW_015387430.1:237117-263490 GCF_001527695.2 Protobothrops mucrosquamatus
CGGAGAATCCTCGGGGCTCCGGAGGAGTTCTCGCCTACATCGTCCATATAGGACGACTCGGGAACTCAACTCCTACCCCGGGCAGCTCACCTATCCCCTTATGCCCAGGGGAAAGGTATCAAGCCGTTTGACAGCTGGTGCTGGCTGTCAAACCGGCTTTTACGCAAAACAGGCGGGAGGCAGCAAACAGCTGCGACCAACGAAATCGCCTGCCACCGGAAGTCCCTTGGTTTCACTTTTGATCATGCCGATACTTTGTAGCCAATAAACATGTTCTTTAAGGAAACCTCTTGCCTTGGAGTTCTGTTTTTACTGGTCTCATCTATCGGAACCATGACATCCGGAAGGCTTCTGCAGCCAATAACCGAGCAATGGATTGAATCCGTAGTCTAGTTTTCGGCTGCAGAGGCCTTGCAGAACCGAGCTATGGATTGAATCTATAGCTTGGTTCTTGGCTGCAGTGACCTTCCAGAAAGGCTTCTGACTATGAAATACAGGCCTGGGGATGCCGCAGAAGAAGTGGGCCAGCGAGGAGAGACCTGGCTACAAGGTAAGTGGGTGTAGGGCACATGGGGCAGCTCCACACCCCCACCCCAGCTTGATTTTTAGGTGTGTGCCTCGCCCCAAAACTAGGGCTTATTTTGGGGGGTAGGGCTTATATTAGGCCCACCCCCAAAAATCAAGCTAGGGCTTATTTCAGGGGCAGTCTTACTTTCGGGGAAACACAGTATATACTGATTTTATCATGAAAAAAAGAATAAAACAATTTGACATCACATATCAAAGTACTTGTAGAGCAGGGGTGTCAAACTCTCAATGTCACGTGACATGTCGCGACATATCACAACTTTTTTTCCATTGCCGGTAATAGGGTAGGCGCGGTTTCAGCATGATGCATCTGGCCAGTGGGCCGGCAGTTTGACATCCCTGTTGTAGAGTTTCTTCTTTGAAATATTTGATAATCCAGATACTTTTAGAGAAATTGTAACATAATAATCCTTGAGACAGACTTTGTGACAAGAAAGGTTTTTTTATATAGATGGATGAGATTTTTGAATCAGGACATGACATAATGTTACATCAAATAATAAGTGTGAAAGTGACATATTCATCAGGGTGACAAAATAAACTCATGACACTTCACAGGAACATGTGAAGTGAGAAGTTCAAAGAAGAAATTCAATCTACTCACTAGAATATTACCAGGTACAAGATTTTTTTTTTTGGGGGGGGGGGAAGGAGACCAGAAATATTATATGTTGAGGTAATTTGGCTAAATTCACAAAAAGGGTTTTCCTTTTATGTCAAAGTGTTTCTGTATTTCACTCCTCCCTTAAAAGGAGACAGAGTGGTATTTAAGTACAATTTAAATAGGAATTTTAATCAAGTTAATTTAATACCATCAGAGTTTTGACAAACAGCTCAGTCTTAATATTACCTGTTCATAAATAAAGTATATTCCTCCCCCAAAAAAGTATGTTTAGTCTTTACAGTCATAGGTACTTTTCCTTGTCAAATTACTTTTTTTGGCATTGGATCAATTAATTAAAAGAAATATTTATTACCAATGCTATTGTGACTATTAACCAGTACATTTCAAAAAAAAAAAAAAAGATCAGCAACACTATTCTATTCTTTATGAATAATTTTGGAAATGTAGGGATATGAAACATTATGTACTGGGTTCTTGATCCTGAAAAGAAAAGAGATGATTCTGAGTAGTTAACCCAAAGTCTTCATGTCCTATTTTATAGCCTCTGGAACACTCTCTGACCCATTTCAGAAAATCAACAGCATAATTTCATGCCATTTTAAGGAGAAGACAAGGAAAAACATTAGTATAATCCCTAAGAAAGAACTTACCATTATTTCTAAATTAAGAAAAACCTCTATGGTTGTTTCAAAATTTAGACAACCCCCCCCCCACACACACAAAGATCATTGGCATTAGCAATGGGAGGGTATGGCATTGGTGTGGCTTTGGTAGAGGGGGCAGCAGCAGGGGCAGCCCTCCACAAGAATCCCAATTTTTCATGTGGCTCCTTGGGAAAATTAATTGCCCATCCCTACTTAAAATCTAACTCTAGCCATACATCTAACTCTAGTAACTCTAGAGTTACTTCTGGTCAGAAACACACAAAACAATATTCGGTAAGCAGTCGGTCCAAAGAGAAATTAAGAGTTGGTGAGCAGAATGGCTCTTCCTAATTCCTCTTTGGACTTGCTCTTCATCAGGACTCTAGTGAGCTTAGAGCTCTGGGAGATGGGGGAATAAACTATCTTGCTTGACCCAAGTTCAACACAATGGGTTCACATACTTCTTTTTCTAAGCACTTTCAACAAATTGCTTGTTGACTGCTTTTGAGCTATTAAGAACATTGGGATGAACAAATCCAAAAATACTGGGTGAATTTCCTTCAATCCTAAGCAAAAGAATGCTTAAATACTAATTTTAAGGACTAAAACATTGAGGGGGGGAGGAATAAACAACAAAAGAGTGATTAGAACTTTGATCACAAAGTTACAAATGGACTAAGGGTCTGGATGGATTTAAAATAAGATTTTGGACTTAATTATAAAAATCATTCCCATAGAAAAATGCTTTTTTAAAAATTCTTTTAACAAAAAAAAACATGGAACTTTGAAGATTGAGCACTCGAGGCAACTAGAAGGAATAAAGGATTACAATTAAAGGAGAACACTTAAAATTGACTTACTAATACAGAATGAAGCAAAATACCTTCACATTGGACATACTAACTAAAGGATATTTTTGAACAATAGACCTGGAGGTTAATTTTAGAGGAACAAGCTTTTCCAGTGGAGATTGAGAGTGATCTAAAAATGGATTTAAAAATGACAGTCTGCAAAGATGAACAAGGAATAAACCGTTACACTGGACAAACAAAAGAAACCAGCTGATTTCTTAATAATTAAAAAAGAGATGCAACAAACCAAGAGAGTGAGCTGGATAATTTTCTTATATTGGATTTACAAAAAAGAGACTAATAAACCCTTTCCTGTCTTCTTATTATTTTCCTTTTTCCCCCTACTTTTTTTAGTATTAGATTTTTGTAGCATTGTAATTATAATTTTTAATAAAATTCCTATTTAAAAACTGTTCAGTAAGCCTTTGTATTCAAATACAAATGATTGCTTTAAAGTGTGAGTGTGTGAATATAGCACCAATCTACAACTTCTTAAAACCAATGCATCTTTCATTGGGATTACATAGCAGCTCTGGAGGGTGAGCCGGCATGCAATTTCAGGATATTCAGAGTTTCAGATAGGTATTCAGATATTCATGCTCCAAAGCACCACACAGTCTAAGTAACTTTTCACAATGGCTCTCAAGGAACATATGTTGCTGCTGTTGATGAACTGCTATCAACCAGAAAGCTTTACTCTAGAGCAGGGGTAGGCAACCTTAGCTCTTTTATGACTCGTGGACTTCAACTCCCAGAATTCCTGAGCCAGCCACACTGGCTCAGGAATTCTGGGAGTTGAAGTCCACGAGTCATAAAAGAGCCAAGGTTGCCTACCCTTGCTCTAGGGGCTGGGCTAAAGCTTACCTTATGTTACCTTATTTTTACTCTGCAGGTGTCTTGGGCCAACCCGCACAAATTCAAAAGACAGGCAAATACAAGTTGGAAGACTTTATTGCCATGCCATTAATTTCCTCCAGAGTAACCCACGTTAATTAACTAGAGAACATTTAGAAATTGTCTTGAGTTGTCAGCAATTCTGCCACAGGAGGAAAGGTGGAGGTCGAGATATGAGCATTATCAAACCTTAAGAGCCCAGGTTTGAGCACCGGAGAACTGCCTAAGCTGGTCAAGCTCAAGGGACCAAGTGCAGGGCAAGGAGAAAGAATGAGAATACAGTTCAAGAATCAGACGACTGTTTGCAGAAGAGGGTCAAAAGCCTGAAGCTATTCTTACATAGACCACTAGATTAGAGAGCACCCATTTTTGCTGCCATCTTGTGGTCATTCAAATATTTGCCACACATCATGTATTGATTTTGCACAGTCAAATGAAGAAATGTAGTCACTGTCTGGATCTGTTTCATGCAGCAGCTCTGCTTTGCTTAAAATTTAGAATATAATCTGTGCCCTGCTGAATCAGACCCTTGGTCCCATCAGATCCAGCAGTCTGTTTTCAGAGTGGCCAACCAACTACTCAAGAAGCCTACTAGTCTCTCTGCAGACAGCCTTCTGAGGCAGCCACACTGCCATCAAAGCTAATAGCTGTTGATTCCTCACTTAGTTGAACTGAGACCCTCTGAAGATTTAAGGAGCTGTGCTTAATCTTACCACACAAACCACAATGTAAATCCATTTACAGAGCACAAGCAAAAAGTGTCTAAGGCCCGATGGTAAAATCCCCCCTTTCTTTCTCTAGTCCTCTTCAAATCTGGCAACATGTTTAATGACTTGAATTCATCACATTGAGGAAAAAAAACAGGGATGCAAGCTGATGAGTGAAGGTGTATGAAATTGTCAGCAGCTGCAGTATTTCAGATTAATTTCTAAATGCTGACTTTTGATATTTTGCGGCCAATAGTCAAATTATTTTCTGCTGAACCTCATTTCCTTTGATAGAAGCTGCAATCCTTAGCAATATACTTTCTTGCAAGTCAAAAGTTTAAAGGGACTTATTTAACAAAAACTGCATGGGCTGAGATAGTCTTTTTTTCATAATTTCAAAGGTCAAACATCTGTACTTAAAAGGGAGAGGAATAGGAGAGTTACACACATGGACTGTGCTCTTTTTTTTTTGCTTTTTTCTTCCCTTTCATATTTATCCTGATACAGTTGAAACCCAAATGTAGTTTAAAAGAAATAATATTTTATTGATTTGTCAGTTGACCATATCAAACCAAATGCACATAACAGATCCAATTTTCTCCAATATTTTTAATGACCTTGGGTAAATATTAAGCCATGAATAACAACAGGAGAATTTTCAAGGTGTTCATTCCCTTGTGATTGGAGCATAGTTTAAAACTATTCTCAGTAGTCTTATACCATAGCAAGAACAGGTAAATTAAATCTGCATTAGCTCACTGATTCTTGCTACACCGATTAGCTGCCTCATCTGTTTTCTGACATGCTTTCAGGTGTGAAATAGAGACATTTGGTGCAAATAACATGTTGATGAGTATGCATCATAATCTGCCCTACCAGCAGATTATTAGCATTACCAGAAATAAAATGGTTGCACTATATGTTAAGGTTTCTGCACACTGATGAAAGAAGTTTCAAGGAATAGCCTAGCTTTGATATAATCACAAATATTTAATTATCTCTAGGGCTTAAAAATATTTGCTATGTACTCAATTAATTCAGTTTTGGAGGCATTGTGGTTTTATTACAACTATTTCTTGCAAGTAACTTGATATTTTCTAAGTTAAGACCACTACATTTTTCCATTAGCTAGTAGAAGTAACCAGACTGCAAACAACCCAATGACAAGATGGTAGACAAGAATATAAATAATACATGAATAAATCTGCTCTCATCTATTAGTCATCCTAATTTTGGTGTCTCAGATATGGTAATCTTACAGCTTCATTCTGGATATGTCAAGAAATCACTCTCTCTAGGAACCACAGAAGGCTTAACAGTTTTGATTTGTAAAGTGCCCAGAGTCATTGATATAGGTGGCTTTAGAAACTGAATAAATAAATAAAAACAATAGAAGATTTGAGGACTCTGTTACTTTTATTTTTCACACTTACAACCATTGTGGCATCCCCATGGTCATATGATCAAAATTTGGACACTTGACAACTGATTCATATTTATGATGGTGTTGAGGTCATGGGATTGCTTTGTGCTATCTTCTGACAAGCAAAGTCAATGGGGAAGCCAGATTCACTTAACAACCGGTTACTAACTTAACAGCTGCAGCGATTCACTTAACAACTGTGACAAGGTCATAAAATTGGGCAAAACTCACTTAACAATTATCTTGTTTAGTAACAGAAATTTTGGGTTCAGTTGTGGTCATGAGTCAAGGACTACTGTATTATGAGATGGAACTCTGTCATTCGTGGAAACAATGGAAATCTATTCAGATCTCTTGGACTTTTGATCATCAAGGGCCTTCTCTCATAGCAAAACTGATACTATTGTCTACTATTTCATTGTAAATTACTTATCCATATTTATTTTATTTATTTATTACATATATATGCCATCCATCTCACTTTCAAGCAACTCAGGGAAGCTTACAACTTTGTAGAACCAATAAAACAATTAGAACATTAAAACATTAAATATTAAAAGTTAAAACGTTAAAAATAAAAAAGCACTAGCTCTACCACCTCAAGTCATCCATTCCCTGGCTTGCATATTCATTCTCTTCCCCCAAACCCCTCTGCTTTTGTTGTATTCTTTCAGAATTTTATTTGAGACAAGCAATTGGGATTTTTCTCACTGTCATTTTCCTGCACTTGAGGGTTTTTTCCATACCAAGATTGACAAGCTGTCCCTCTTCAGAGTTTAGCAAGTCAGCAAATATAAGATAAAAGGAATTGAAATAGGAAAAAAAAAGGATGATTCTGAAACTATTTGTAGTTTTTTTTTAAGTTGTAGAATTGCATTCTCTGAGTGTTTTCAATAAGGGATCTCCAGAGACAGTCATCTCTTCCTTGTTTATGGCAAGGGTCTGGGTTTTCAAGTTTTTTTTCTTCATTTTTTTCAAGTTAGGATGTGAAAAATCAAAATACAGTACTTCAGGGTTGTCAGGGAAACACTAGAATTTTCTATCAAGCAGGAGAGCCCGAGGGCACAGCAGTGTGACAACTGCATCTGGAAGCAAAAAAGGTGGTATCACTTGATCTTATAGAGAAAGTTCATATTCTTTTACCTGTTTTTATATAACAACCAACATACAGGCTTCTTCTATATAGCTTCCTCAAAAATAAATTTAATTTGGCTTATTGCCCTAAATCAGAACTGTTGGGAACTAGAGTGGCAGAAAAAATACTGGGATAATGTGAATAAATAAATAAGAATGGCCAAGCTTTATACATAGAACTCTCTCTCTGAATAATCACACTTGTGAATGAACTGTGAAGATGTTTGGTGAAAGCAACTCTTTTCACCAATCATTTTCCTAAATTAGGCTTTACTCATTTCATAGACTGATTATTTGTTTGTTAAATTTATTTGTGGCCTATCGCACCATGGGGCTACTCTAGGTGGCTTACAGTAATAGAAAAGGAAGACGATGGAAGGAGTTTAAACAGAGCAGAAGTAAAATAAGAGAACAATAAATAAGCAATGACAAAGGAACATAACAAGAATAAGACATCAATATGATAACCAAAAAGATGGACCAGTGGAGAGCAGAGAGCAAAGGAGGGGAGGTGGAGTTTGCCATCAACCCAGCAGCCACCTCCAGCGTGCAACGCCCAAGGCATTCAGGCTCTTACAGAAGGAGAGGAGGTTAAGGGTAGATCTTATTCTAGAGGATAGGATGTTCCAAAAGGAGGGTACTGCAACAGAGAAGTCTCTTCTTCTGAATCCTGCTAGCCAGAGTTCTTTGACTGATGGGATCCAAAATAGGTCCTCTCTGCCAGCACCAATAGGACAGGTTTGTCCTAGTGGGATGAGGTGATTCCTCAGGTAACTTGGACCTATGCTAGGAGGGCTTTAAAGGTCATAACCAACACCTTGAACTGCCCTTGGAAGAAAACCAGTAGCCAGTGAAGTTTGGGGAGCAGAGGTGGAATATGAGCCATTCTAGAGGCCCCAAAGACTGCTCTCGTTGCCACACTTTGCACCAGCTGAAGTTTCTGAATGGACTTCGAGGGTAACCCCTCAAAGTGCGAGACTTCCATGTGTCACACAGATATATTTACTAACAAAGTCAAAACCTTTCATAACTCTATGAATTTTAAGCCCAGAATGACTGCAAAACCTGGTCAACTAAATTAGGTTTAAGGCTTATAGCTGGTGAGAAGAATCTGGCCACCTTAGTTTTGTCAGAGAGATGTGTTAAATCCAACTGTTCTCCCAGGGAGTAAGAGAGCCATTGCAGTAGTAAATTTCACACATAAAGAGCAAAAGAAATAACACAAGTGTCACCTGCCCTATTATCAGTGGTAGGATCAAATATGTGAACAATCGGTTCTCTGTGTGGATGCCGCTTCCAGAAGTCCATTCTGGGCCTAGGGAACAAAAAATTAGCTACCGGTTCTGCCAAAGTGGTGCAAACTGGCTGAATCCCACCACTGCCTATTATGTCTACTTCCTTAGTTTACTGGGACCCCTTTGTTTTCAAAACTTGCTGCAGAGTACAGATAGCATTAAACTGGGTAAGAATAAATGCCTTCCTATATTTAAGAATATGGAGATTACAGTGGTAGTTAAATTGCAGTTTGCATTTCACAATCTACAATTCCCCCAAAGAGAGATAAGTATGTCTTATTAGTTGCTGGGGGGAAAATCTAGAAATCTCTATTATAAATCTGTTGAATAATATACATCTTTTCATTCTTTCACAGCCACAAAATAAGGAAAGAGCTGGAGAGAGGCCTATAATTTATAACTTAAAATAGAGTGCTTGCATCCATGAGTTAACATGAAAGTCTTGGTAAATTTATTGAGAATTGTCTAAATCAATATGCAGACACAGCTTTATTGCCAGATGTATCCTCCATACAGTTCAGGACTATCTCTCAACTCAAAAGAGCAGCTGGTAGTTATTTAGGAATGTTGATGATAGACTTTAGAAAACTGAACTTTTTCAACAGGTAAATTAAAATTCATACAGGAAATTGTGGGTGCTCCATCACTGGAAATTTTTAAGAAGAGATTGGACAGCCATTTAATATAGGATCTCATGCTTGAGCAGGGGTTGGACTAAAAAACCTTCAAGGTCTCCTCCAACTCAATTATTTGGTATTCTGTAGGCCCTTAATTTACAACTACAGTAGGGAGTGGGATTTCAATTGTAAGTCAGTGAGGTCATAAAGGGAGATGTCACATGACTGTATTGGTTTACAATGGCAATCTCAGTGCACCCAGTTGTGGTCATTAAGAGAATCATGGGTTGTTAAACAAGTACCCACCCCAAACCAAGCCATTCTGAATCTTACTAAAGTAGGGGACTGTCTCTAACTCTCCTCAACCACTTATCTCCTCATATCTCTGCCCTTTGGCTACCCAGCACCTTGCCTTGTCGGGTGGCAAGCAACCTCACAACTGTGTGGCTGTTGGGTCAGCCCATGCAAGCAAGGGCCAGCAAGCATTCATCTGCCCAGCTGCCTTCTCTCTTGCCTTTTGAGCCCAGCCAAAGCTGAAACATCTTGCTGCCTTTGCTATCTCCTTTCTCTGCCTTTGCTGCCTACTTTTTGAATTCAGCTTCTCCAGTGAACATTTCCTACACATGGCTAAATTTGCGCTGCCTTTAGAAAGGTCATCCATACATTCCATTATATTTCCCAGGGTGTGGCAAGCAGCCCTGAGCTGTCCCAAAGGTGCATTTTCCAAAAGGCAACTGGACTTTCTTAATTTTTTTCTTTGAAAATGTTTTGCTTCTCTTCCAAGAAGCTTCTTCAGTTCTTACTTCTTCTTCAGTTAGAAATGAAGCAGCTTCTTGGATAAGAAGCAAAACATATTCAAAGAAAAAACCAAGGAAGTCTAATTGCCTTTTGGAAAAAGCACCTTTGAGACAACCATGACCTGGATGATTGAGAATCTCCATAGTCATTCAGCTCTGGGGCTGCTTGCCACACCACAAGGCAGGTGCAAAAAGGGCCGAGATTGGGGGAGATAGGCAGGTGAACAGAGTTGAACCACCAAATCTATCTTTCATATCTCAACCTCTGAAAAAATCCTTTTGCAAGCTTTCCAAAGAACATTTCCTGCTTTAGAGCTGTAAGGCTCAATTTTTGGACTCAACCCATAGAACTAACTATGCAGATAATTGCAGTGGAATCTAATTCCAGTGTTTATCCTTTTGTTGTTGTTGTTGTTTGCAGATCAAATATGGTGGATGTTAAGTATCTTGGCAACAGAGAAAGAAAACCTCCCTTAAAAAAAATCTATTGGCTATCTACCATAGGTCAGTTGTATACCCAATAGCACATTTTCTCTGAGTTCCCTAATACAGTGAAGAATGATATGGAATTCCTAATTCTTTCTATCTAAATATTTGCTGCATTAGATTTCCATACAAAAATCATTTCTTTTTTTTTTGTCAACTTTTAGTTTAATTCTAATTGACCCAAAGGACCTTATGCTAACATTCCCTGAATATTTCAAACTTATTTCCTCCATCATTAATGTACAATAACAATAATGTCAAATCCCGGCTGAAAAACCCAATGAAGTAAAACATCACTGACACTGCAATCTCTAATGTAAACTTTAATCAGGCATACCATACCGGCAGATAGAAGGAAAGCTAGCTCTGGCAATATGGCAGAAAACAGATAATTAAAAGAATAAAACTTTCCCTCCCTCTCTGACAGTTTAGGTCATTGTCCAATTAATTTTCCAGTAGTTGTTATGAGAAGAAACCTTTGGTTCACCAAAACATTTCTTCAGCAGCTTCGGCTCTCACACTGATAGGGAATACCTGTGGATCCCAAGCTCCCCCCTCCCAACTGTAGACAAGCTAGAAGCAATATGACAGTTCTAATAAAATAGATCTTCGTAGCTTGACAAATAATTTTTGTGTACAACATTGACAGGAATTAAGCAAGCACCCAAATTGTTAACCTGCAAATTAAGCCAAAAAGGTGCTAAAATATTTAAATCTTCCAGTGGTTAGAATGAAGTTTTATCCAATGGCTTCCCAGACCAACATCCACAATAGAAATGATTTAAAATATATTTCCATAGTCAATAAACATTGTCTTTAACTTGACCCACATCCTCTCTCTTGAGATGAAATCAAAAGGCAATATAAAGACTACAAAAGAAATATTAAGCTTCTTGTTGGCCAAGGCTAGATATGATAGAATCTAATTTAATCATATCTTTGATAGAATACTCTGTTTTAATTCTTGTCTGATGATGGGGAAAAATGGGCATACAGTATATAGGCTGCTTGTTTGTCCAGAATACAAGTAGTCCTCATTTAGCAACCACAACTAAGACTGGTAACTCAGCTGTTAAGCTAAATGGTCACTAAGTGAAACTGTGACTGTACATATGATCTTAAATCAACTTTCCATGGCTTGGAAGATTGCAAAGGCAAATATGAGGCTTGGTCACAAAGTTACTTTTCTTTGTGTACTGTTACTGTAATTGTGAACAGTCATTGTCCAAGGTGGTTGCTAAATGAGGACCACCTGTACAATTAGAGGAATTTAGAGGAAACTTTTCATTAGAATCAAAAGGTTAACCAGAAAGAGAAAAACAACAATGTAAAGGCATGATACAGTATGTAATCCTGAGCAAAGTATATACAATCGGAACCATGTGAAGTGCAATACAGCCATATTTTATTAAAAATACACTTTTGTCCATGTTATTTGGTAAGGGGAACAAATTATTAGTATTGGCTGAATAAGAATCTTTTGGAGAAGATGGCCACCATTTCATCTTTTCACACAAGCGGAGGCAATACCGAGGAAAAAGGGAAGGGAAGGGAAGATTTCCATTTCATAATATTAAAACCACATACTGGATATCATAAGATCTTTCTTGAGCTGTCTTCGTAAATTGTGTAATGGTCAGTTGTGGGAACTAATGATGCTGGTATTGTTCACAACTGGTGCTCCTACGTGATTTCTGCAGATCAGGGTTGAGTAAGAAATAAGGGAATAGAGCAGTAAGGTATATGTTTCTGTTACTGTCAGGATTCCACCATCAATGCTAACAATGTCTTATTCAAGCCCTTAATTACTTCTTGTTCCAAAATGCCATTTCAAAATTATGACATTTTGAATCCTTTTTCAGTTAGCTTGATTTGTATTTTATCTCCAACACTCTAAGCTTCATCACCATTCAGTATCTGGCTAGCTATTATTCCACTGCATAGATTATGTATCTCAGGAAAAATATGAACGGAATGTATCATGAGAGGCCAACAATACATTGTCATACTTACAGCTTTGAAATCCCTTGTCATCTTATTATCATAAAAATCAATGTGTTGCTTGGTGCTGATATGTGAAATTCCTGTGAGGCTGTAGATAATGAAGGGGCTCTCTCTGCATGGTAGATGACTTAAAATCCATGAAACATGTAGATTTCCTAGCATCTTTTAAAAAAAGAGTTCAAAATATGGTAAGCACTTTCTAAAAATAAATATAATTGTCTGTAGCACTCTCAAAAGTTTCTCCTCTTCCTTCTCCTCCTTTCTCCTCCTCCTCTTCTTCTTTCTCCTTTCTCCTCCTCCTCCTCCTCCTCCTCCTCCTCCTCCTATTTTGGATCCTTCTTTCCTTCCTTCCTTTTTCCCTCCCTCCCTCCTTCCCTCCCTCCTTTCCTCCCTCCCTTCCTTCCTTCCTCCCTTCCTTCCTTCTTTCTTACCTACCTACCTACCTACCTACCTACCACCTACCTACCTTTTAATTTAATAAAGCATTTCACATATGTAATAAGAAATGCATTCAAAGAAAAAGATATAGTAAATATGAAAGAGAAAAATAAAGAAGAGACAAATTTAGATTTTTTTTAACCATTGCTTGAGTGGTACATTCAGAATACCCAACACATTTCTAATATTATCTACTAATAGTGTTTTAGATTAAAACCTACAATGATCTTTATGAATAAAGTTCTGTAAAATTATTTTTCAAACTTTCAGCCAAAATCATTGTAAATAACGTATAATTATTCAATAAAGATATTGGTAGATAATTTCTTGTTGAAGTCTGGTCCTTAGCCTCTTTCCAACTGTAAAGAATATTTCCATTCTGTAAAATAATATTCATTGTTTGTTGTAAAGACTGTAAAAGTTAATCTTTATAACATTTATGTCAAGGTAATTATAATTTAGAAGCTGACTGGCAGAGGTGATGTGTGGAGAATGTATCAGCAAAGTATTATTTGGGGTAATATCCCTGTGTCTGAGGAGAATGGCAGTTGGAATCTTTAGCTCACTTGAATCGTTTGACCATAACTGACTACCTTGTATTCTGTATGCTCCCTGAATGTTGTTGTTTCATGTTGTATATTAAACCACAGTTCTTTTGATAAACCACTGTCAAATGTTTGTGATCCTGTATTATCACAAAAAAAAAAAAATCACAAGAAAAAGGCTGCGATAATTTATATATTTTAAACAACAATTTATAATAACAGTCCAGAAGGTCATCTGGAGTCTTTTGTTTTTTAGTCTTTTTACTAACTTCACAAACTTCTTGTTATAGGTCTATTCAAAATTTGTCTCTGATTCTTTGTAATCTTTAATAAATTCTGTTTAGGTAAATATTCACCAACTTTTTCCAAGGAAATTTCTTGACCTTTATATAAAGTAGAATAGTACTGGTAAAATACTTATATTATCTGTTATTGCAGTATTTCTTTTCTTTTTTCCTTTTGCAATTTATATGTCAATCATTTCCCTAGTTTATTGGCAAGTTCAAAATGTTTTTCTTTTTCACAATTCATCTTTATTTCCATCTCTCTCAACATAGATAACTGCCTCTGTAGAATATTAATTTGGTGCATAATAGTTGTTCTCCCTGGGGACTTTTTAAATTCTTCTTCCTTTTTTTTAATCTCATCCAAAACACTTTTCCTTTTAAATTCACAGTTATGCAATATGAAAGATCCTCTGATATAAATTTATCTCACTACACAAACTGTTCTCACTTCTGTCTCTTTACTAAAATTATTCTCAAAAAAATTTCACTTCTTTTTTGCAATCCTTGTGGACTTCTGGTGAGGAGATGGTGAGCTAGGTGCCTTTGAAGGAACTTGTAAGACTTCTATGTCCTTGTGTGAGATTAATGAAGTGTCATTAAGTGTTCATGAGAATTTGATGATTGAAGGAGATGAGGGTGTCTTGGATATCTGGTAGAGCTTCTAATAGTCATGGGTTCTATGCTCATAACTTTTGAATTATAACCAATAAGGGATTTAAAAAAAACCCCACACTCACATTCCAATTCATGAACCACTTAAGAATTTAATATGTCTTACTAATCATGCTAAAGTCAGTTATCATGCTGTGACATCAATATTTTTTGTATCAATATCTGAGAATATTATTACCTGTACCTGAGAATATTATTCTATGCAGTCCTTTTACAGAGTAAAAGTTCTGTTACTATCAGTTTTACAGAGTAAAAGTTCTATTACAACCTGGATGGACTCACTTACCAGTATTAAGCATTAGGTACTTTTGATCATGGGGAAAAAAAGTTGAAGGAAAGCCCTTAATTAATAAACAACATATTTTTTATAAAATACCATACCTTGTTCTGCCTTTGCAAAAAAACTCTTTTGTATAGCATTTTCAAAATGTATTTAAGTTACATTTGTGTTCTTTGGCTAGTGGTACAATCCAAAGATTAAAGGAAAAACAATTTGTATAGAGCCACCTCTATGCAAAATGGGCAGTATATAATTTAAAGAAGGAAGGAAGGAAGGAAGGAAGGAAGGAAGGAAGGAAGGAAGGAAGGAAGGAAGGAAGGAAGGAAGGAAGGAAGGAATACAGCTATATCAAGATATGAAAATCAAGGTATTTCAAGAAGAAGATGATATATGATAAATGAAGATGCTTGCCAAATGTTTTCTCAGAGCTATATCAGCACTTCCAAGTGTCAGGAGATTCCTTGTATTTGTTTTTTAACAGTTTATATCTGTAAAAGAATCTTGTGAATCACATCACAAAGTTGACAAAGAAATCTCCAGTCATTTCTGGATAGCCATCAAGTCATATTTCTTCCTCTCAATACTCATGTTTCTATCTGCTCAAATATTTCTCATTACCACAGCTGAACATCCAGTGCTAATATTTATTATTGTACAATTGTTAGGTATATTAAAAAGAACAAGTAGCAATGGTAATTTATAGCAAATTGATTACAGTGGACACCAGTTGAAAATTTGATTTGTGAATTTTTTGTTTCGCCTATATCAATTTAATGTAGTAATTTTTATTTTTGGAATGTTTTCTTTGTTTCCTGGAATATTCTTATTAAATAACTAGCTGTACACAGCCACGCGTTGCTGTGGCTCAGTCTGGTTAAATGGAAAAGAAAGAAAAGAGAAAGTGCATGTTTGTGTCACAGGTGTTACATCTATATAATAGTAGGTATATAAAAACACGTGCGTATTTGAATGCAACATTGTGTCAAAATTTCAAAGCAATCGGTGAAGAACTTTCGGAGATTTAAGATTTTGAACAAACGAACATTTACATTTTTATTTATATAGATTTGGCTATCAAAATGTTTTGCAAGCAAGAAAAAATATGTAAGCATTGAGTTTAGTGCTGTGTTCAAGAGACATTGTTCCACTCGACATAATACAGACTTTCAGTTTCTGCTCTCTTCTGCATAACTTGTGCTTCCCAGAACAAAAAGGGGCATAGATATCCCATTCAATAAAATTTGTTCTTATATAATATTGTATACATAACAATTTACATAGCAAATATGCAAAATTTGGATCCTCCTTTGAATTTGAATTTCTTAGCATGCAGCTTCCAACAGGATCATTTAATTCAGCTCTTTTCTTTATATTACATCATCGTCATCAATCCCCTTATCCACATCTTCTATCACAGTTCTTTGGAAAGGGCTTGATAGGCAGAAGACAAAAATGCCAAATCCAGTCTGATCATCTGGCTAACTGTTTGATGAACCAATCCCCTCCATTCATGGATAATCTCTTATCATGGGGAAGGGCCTACAAATGCCTGTTGCATTTGGATAACATTAAGCATGGACAAGTTAAAAATGTGATTAGTAAAGAATACATCCAAAGAGTGAGAAAAATGCTAAAGACAAAACTGAATGGTGAAAACACCATCAAAGCTATCAATACTTGGAAAGTACCTGTGATATGACCCACTGCTGGAATTATTATCTGTACAAAAACTGAACTGGACAGTTTGTACTAAAAACAATAAATAAATGATCCCAGTGTTTATCAGCACATTGAGTGCCATACCAAAATATCTTGGAAGATGTTTAGATAAAATTTTCATCTGTCAATTACAAAAGGCCACACTGCTTGGATCTGCATGTATACTACACCATACATTACGATGTCTTCAATTCTTGGGAAGAATGCAATATGTATGAAGCCTAACACCAGCTAAAGAACTGGCAACTATGACTTTACATTTTTGTGTGTATAATAATAAAGAAAAGAGGCATGGGAAGACAAAACATTACAAGGTCAGTACATTAAAAAAATAGCAGGGAAAGCAGATAATAACAGGAGTTGGCAATGACTAAGAGCAGGAAAGTTGAAGAAGGAGATAGAGGAGCTAATTCTGGTTGCACAAGACCAAGCTTTAAAAACAAATGCATATAAAGCCAGAATTGTGAAGACAGCAACAGATAGCAAGTGCTACCTCTGCAAAGAAGCTGAAGAAACAGTGGATGACCTTGTTAGCTACTGCAATAAGACTGCACAGACTGACTACAAACAATGGCATGACAAAGTAGCAACAATGGTGCATTGGAAGATCTGAAAGAAATACCATTTACCTGCAAACAAGAACTGGTGGGACTATAAAATAGAGAAAATCATAGAAAATGAAGAAGCTAAAGTGCTCTGAGACTTTAGAATTCAAATCAACATACACCTGCCACATAATACTCCAGACTTAATAATTTTTGTTAAGAAAATTAAAAAAGGTCTGGATAGTGGACATGGTACTACCTGGAGATACCAGAATAGAAGAGAAAGAACTGGAGAAGATAACAAAATACAAAGATCTGCAAATAGAATGACTGTGGCAAAAAAAAAAGCAAAGGTACTATTGGTACCAATAGTAATAAGCACCTTGGGTGCAATCCCAAAGCAATTGGAGCATTACTTGAACATCATTGGCATTGATAAATTCACCACCAGTCCATTGCAAAAGGCAGCCTTAGTTGGAACTGCTTCCATCCTGTAACGATTATCTGTAACACCATCAAACATCCAGATCTGCCTACCGTAGATCCTTGGGAAAGACAAACATTCCAAATCTAGTCTGAACATCTGGCTGACTATGCAACAAACCATAATAACAATTAACGATTCTGTGGTACATATAACCATGATTATCACAGGAATATTATTACCAATTAATGAGCTACTCATTAACTGTGACTCATTATAATTCCCTTTGCTCCTGTTTTCCTTTGTTCCCTTCACACAACAGCTTTGCATCCTATTGTCTACTTAGCTGCTTTGTGGTTATTTCAAAGCATGACATTATTATTCACTGAAGTAACTGGAGAATATCCAGCTGAACCCAGCTGTAACTGTAGAGGAAATATCTTCATTATATGACAAATCCATCTTTTTTTATGATGGCATCTTAACTAGAAGTGCCACATATTTTATAGCAGTTATTCTAGAGGGGGGCTATTTAAATAGACAATTGTAGAGCTGATAGATAGTTATAAAAACAGATTTGCTTGCAGCCTCTTAAAGAGCTCTCTCAAATTTTATAATGCTCTTTAAATATTTAAAAAGCCCTTTTCATAGACAAGTTTTAAGTATAAACAATTGTGTTAATTTCTTTTTCCCCCATACCCTGGAAGAATTCTTCAAGATTATAAAATATTAGGACTATTATTCTTCCAGATCACCAAGTGGATTTTTCAAGGGGAATAATCCTGAATTGATATGTGTCAGGCTCCCAAGAACCAAGAAAGACATGTAGCATTACTTTTGAATATTAAAGGAAATATTACTTCTGAATATTTCCTTTATTGTTCCTCCCCTACTGTGTAGACAGAAATCTTGCCAAACTGAAGCAACTATTTGCATCATTAAATATATACTCTGAACATCTCTAGGAGGGAGCTGTCTTAATTCCCTTTCTCCCAACACAACTCTCTAAACTTTGCTGTCTCTTGGACCCTTGGAATGCAGCCCCTCCCTTTGGGAATCCAGGCTACATTCTACCACAATATGCTGTGAATTAAGAAGTTTCTAGCTCAAGTCTTTTCTTAGCTGTGAACATTGTATCTATATCTCATATTAGGCAAGCTACTATCTTTATCCTCTTCTAAGCTAGGGACTAATACTGTCTTATCCTATAAGACTTTTGTATGGAGGACAGTAGAAATGCATGTAAAACCAGTATACTCAAGCCAAGTGACAAGCTTTTAGAAACTGGAGGAACCATGTTTAATTTGTTGTGGTTGTTGCTGTTTTGAGTGGAGGACTGTAGTGAAAAGAACTTATTGCATGAGCTGAGTTTAAGTGTAGTAAGGTAAAGATAAAGGAGTTCCTGCAGGTTTTACTTTGCTAGTTGTAGCTGACTTTAGGGGATGATGCTCATCTCCATTTCTTTAAACCATTGAGCCAGTGCTATCCAAAGATGTTTCCATGGTCATGTGACCAGCATGACATTACATCACAGCACAAAGCATATGGTGAAACACAGAGCACTGTTACCGTCCCACCAAAGTGGTACCTATTTATTTGCTTTCATTTACATGCTTTAAAACTGCTAGGTTGGCAGGAGTTGAGGCAAATGACAGGAGCTCACTCCATCATGTAGTGGTAGAATTCAAACTGCCGGAGCACAGAACTTCTCCAGCATCTTTTAAGCCACTGAGCCACTGCTTAAGTGTAGTAGTGGGGTGGAAAACAATTTGAAATGTATCACAATGCAAAATTATTGAGACACTGGGTGGATTATTTCTATAGGTTTTATTTTGGTTTTTCCCCCTAAAATAAAATAGAAAATGCAAGATCTTATTTTCTATTTTGATTTTTAAAAATAACCCCACCTTCCCGTCCAAAAAACCATGGCATGAATATTGGTGCATTACTATTGAAATTCAGTGTACCATATTCCTGGTGAATGGAACTGGAAAATTCAGAATCTCCATATTTAATTTATAAAGGATGGAAATCTTTCTGTTGATGCAGATGTTTCCAATTATCAACTGATGCTGTCCTAATCACAAATACCATATGAGCACCAGGAATGGAGCAATTTTGCAGTATTTGTGTGAAGATGCTGGTATGTTTCTAGCCAGCCACACTTTTTATGAGAAAATGGATTATTTCTTGGTTGTGCATTTTTTTTCCATTTAAGTATCAACCTGTTGCTAGATGAGATTATTTGCATGCACAGAAATTATGCATAACTTCCCTGGCATTAGATTACCAGTTTATTGACTTCAACATCCAACTGCAGCACTTGAAAACATGTTCATTTCCATCACATGGGAATGTCAAAGCTGCTTCTTTTCAAGCCAGGTATCAGTTCTGTACAATTAAAATATACCAAATGGTGTCCCTATTAGGCAAGACAATAGAGGAACTTACCATTCTAAAAAATGGAACATCTGCCCTCACCTGAACCTATGGTACAGGCAAGATTTACATAACATCTCAGTGCATAGACTGATTCAACCATGCCATTTCTCCCCAGTTTTTCTCCACATAACATACCAAAGGAATTCCCAGAAATTAGATGCCATTATATATTTCATCTGATCCTTGACAGCTATCTCCTCTTCATCTAAATTTAACAAAGGACAAATTCCTTAGAAGCAAATTGAGAAATAATTTGAAATGTATGATCATTCTTTTTTACTGTCTTCTTAAATGAAAGAAGGGTGAAATAAAGAAAATATTAATAAATGCGCGAAGGAAGGAAGGAAGGAAGGAAGGAAGGAAGGAAGGAAGGAAGGAGGGAGGGAGGGAGGGAGGGAGGAAGGGAGGGATTCTCCATGCTTCTCTTCCTCCTCCTCCTCTTTCTCCTCCAAATTTGTCTATCATTTGATTCCCAACAATTCTGTCTTTTTCTCCACAGTATCTAGTGCTGTAATTCCACATGAGATATGATAGAATGAAGAGACACCCATATCCCATTTTCAAGGAACTGTTCAACACTTAGCTATAATAGAAGAACTGACTAGTTCTTATGGGTGATTTCCCCTCCCTCTTGGATTTTCTAATAAGAAAAATATTGAATATCTAAGTTATGGATTGTGTAAAAATCCACAGGGCAGATTTATTAAGGGCTTTTACTTTTGAAGAGGTAAAAATACTCTGTGTTGGAGGAAGTGTACGGAACAATGATGGGCGAAAGGTCCATCTCCATCTCCTACTTGTCAGCAACTCAGAGGCATCTGGCTGACTGCTATGCGAAATAAAAGGCTAGAATAAGATTGGCCTTGAATGGATCCAGCAGGATGGTTTCCATACTCTTATCTGACAATATGGCGTTTTCAACCTGGTTTTGCATGTAATACTTTCTCAGGATGTATAAGAGAAACCCATACACTCACTTCCATGCAATTATATCATCTTGAAGAATAAGCTACTTCTCAGAAGTACCAAGTAATAAATTCATACTGAAGCAAATACTAGTCAGTTTTTCAGTTTCAGTCTTGAATCATGAAACACTGGTGATCTTCTGAATTTCTGTAAGGATAGGAGAAATATTTGGAATCCAAAGAAGGCTTAGCAAGAAATGGTACATCAGTTTAAAATAAGTTTTTTCCCCCTATAACAAATTATCAGTTGCATCAATTTTCTTTCAGCTCATCATTTGGGGGACTATTATATTTTGCCCAGGATCTCAGATATAGTAACCTTTCCATTATTATTAAAAAATATTTACTCAAAAAAATTAACCTAAACTTGTCCTGTCAGGTTCTCAAATAAATCTTTATCTTTATAATTGAGGAATAAATAAATGTTGATCCTGTAGAGCAGGGGTGTCAAACTGCCAGCCCGCAAGCCCCTTGCATCATAAAGAGGCCACACCCACCCTAGCTCCAGCAATGCAAAAAAAAGTCACAATACGTCGCAACACATCACGTGATGCAGCAAGTTTGACACCCATGCTCTAGAAGATAATATTTCAATTAATTAACTGGTAAAGAGACTACAGACAGTGATGGAAAGCTAGTGGGTGCTGAATATTTGAGAATCACTGAACCCAGTCCTAGAAGTTTATGTTACTTTTTTAGCAAGTGTAACCCTGATATTCCTGAAGACTTGATTGTCTTCTTGACAGTTGCAGCTTACTTAGAAGTTGCAGAATACTAGAAATATATCCCCATATGCTTTCGAAGAAACAGCACACCCTGTTCAGGATCTGGTTTAGTGGAAAAATTGTCTCATGAATCAGTACTGTCAAGAAATGTGGCCACACGCAAGGATTTAGATGCTTTATGATATCTTTTATCCCTCCCCTGTGAAATGCTGATTCCAGCATCTATACAGCAGTGTAACCTCAGATGGTGTTCTGGACAGGCTCCTTAGATCAATGTCAGGCTATAATTCTTTCTTTAAGAAATACAACACTCTGAGAAGTTATCCATCATTCTATTAGCTGAAGAAAATCAAATGAAAGTAAGCACTCTAATATTTTATCGGAGGCTGAACGTCGTGCCTATGTTTAGTGTTTATTCCTTCATTTATTTTAAAATGTTGTTCTTTTTCATCATGCTAAGCCATTCAAAGTGACTTTATCTTGTTCGTTTTAAAATGTGCATGTTACAACAAGTAACAGTCAACTTCTTCAGTATCACATACAGACATTGTCAGACCTACTCCAGCTTGGTCCTTTAGACAAGAAATACCTTCAACTCTATTTGGGTTGAAAGGTATACTTTATTAAAAGCCAAGTGGAATACAGTGTAGCAAAGCCAGAACTGATGTTTACATGGCAAAACTTCCCAGTTATCTTTCCCCACCAAGTTCCTTCGCTCTGCTGGTCCCTTATTGTTCAATTATATTTGAATACATTGTTTTGAGGATGGTCTCTTCAACTGTGGGCTGGTTGTTGAGCTATTACATTCCTTTCCCAGGGCTTGGATCTTCAGATGATGCCTCTGGAAGGTATGATGAGTTGCCAACCTTCCTCTCTCCCATCGGGCTCCCTTCCCCCATAGGTCATGGCAGACTGGCAGCTAGCAAATGCAAAACTCAGCATATGATGGCAGTTCTGACAGACATGACTATTTAAATAAATGAATAAAAAGGGAAGAAAGATCTTAAATTCAGCATCAGTGAGATGCCTTATAGAAAGAGTCCTATAGCTGATAAAACACCCAGGTAAGCCGAGATTAACACCAAGATACAACAATAACGCAACAAATAAATCAACAGTCAAGAAGCAAATAATACCCTATCAAGGAACTACTAACTCAGGCATACAATCTAACAGTAAACAACAGCTTAATCAAGGAATCACTAAGAACACTCCAACCAACAGGGCAAGCCACTAATACATAAAAAGAGGGCAAACCCCACTCCCTTCTTTCACTGATGATGTTACCTAGTTGGGTAATGAAATGTCTGCAAGAAATCAACCAACCTCAAAGAGCACCAAGGACTCCATAGTTTAACCATGAGCTGCAAATGTTCTCTTCTATTGGTTCTTTTTTACAGTTTTCCGAGAAGACCGACATTTGAACATTAGACAACCAAGAAGAAGTTATGATCTTTTCATAATTATGCTATCTATCAGCAGATACTGTATGTATGCAGAATCACAATATCCATTCTTTGAAACAAACATTATAATAAGGAATTTGTAAAACAGAGACGAAAAAGAAATACTCTGTTATGGTAGCTGCTTGATAACTTGATAAAATTCCGAAGGAAGCCTTAGAAATTATTTGATTTCCTAAAACTGGTTTCAGTTTTTGTAGCAACCCAATAAAACAGCTCTATCAGAGTAATTCAGATACCAAATGGCAATTAGAATTTCTAAGGATGATTTTATTTCTTATCAGATTCTAAATTAATTACTCTTTCAGCCATTTTATAATACCTCTTTTTTTCCAAAAGCAAATTTGTGTTACTATAGTTGCAACATCCATCATTTGACTTTTCCAGCTACTGAGATAATATGTGGAATAGAAAGATCTAACTGGAACAAGGAATATTTAGGGGGGAAAAGTATTGCAGTTATGTGGACAGTATTGTACAATAAATATGACTATACATTAGTACAATATGACTTTATCTTAGTACCATAAATATTACTTTAGTACAATAAATATAACTATAAAGTAGTTTGATTCCTAGTAACTGATTCCATGGAAGGACCTTGAGGTCTTCCAGTCCTACCTCCTGCACAAGCAGGAGACCCTATACCATTTCAGACAAGTGGCTATCCAGTTATTTCTTAAAATCCTCCAATGATGGAACACCCACAACCTCTGAAGGTAAGCTTTTCCACTAGTGAATTGTTCTCATTATTAGTAAATTTCTCCCTAGTTCTAGATTGTGTCTCTCCTTAATTAGTTTCCATCCATTGTTTCTTGTCTTGCCTTCAGGTGCTTTGGAAAATAGGTTCCCCCTTTTCTTTGTGAAAATATGAAGTAGTTTACCATTGCTTTTTTCCTAAGTATATGTACAGTATAGGAGATTTCGGAAGGGGGGGGCAATATTCCTTCCCAAAGAAAGCAATGCAATGGCTCAGCTATTCAAATTTGGAAATTAGACATTACAAAAATTCTTTCCCAGGAAAACGACATATATCACCTTAGCCATAAAACCTTTATTCATTCCAAACTCCATTGTGTTTGTAGTCTTCATAATTATAGCCTAATGGCATCACCAGGCATATGCTATGAAACCTTGTTGCCATTTCCAATCACATGCATATTCTAATTTGTGTAAGTCCTGCTTTTATCTCTACTCTTCTTTAGACCTGTCTTTGCCTCTAGTACTGTTTATCAACCAATTTGTGTTTTCACGTCGTATGTCCTGCTCTCTGATTTGAGAGACCCCTTCTATTGTCTATGTATTGCTCAACTTCTGAGATCAGCTAAAGTTAAAAAGAGATTCTCTTAGCAGTAGCAGATCCTTGTCTAAAAGCTAAGCAAGGTGGTTATTATTTGGATAAGAAACCTCAGAGCTGGAGGCTAGATTGGAAACTCAAAAAAACACCTCAGAAGAAAGTAATGGCAAACCATTCCCAGAACTGAACCCATAAAAGTCACAAGGAGCTGAGTCCACCTCAAGACTCTTTAACTTGCTGCAGAAATTAGAAATGCAAAATCATTCATTTAGAAAAAATCAGCATTTTGAATGGGTTATTACAGGGAGAGAAGAGGAAGAATAAGCAACAGAAGGGAAGAATTAAACCAGAGATAATAGCTAACTATTGTATGATCCTCCTTTGCATAAGAACTCAAGAAGTAACGGGGGAGGAGGATATACATCTGATTAGCCATAAATGGAGCAAAGAGGTTGGAAAGCAAGGGAGAGAAAAATTAATATTTCCCTTAAGAATATTCATGGAACTCCACATTGCAGTCCTTCGTATCTTTTTCCCCTCAGAAAACTATACACTTTCATCAGAAAAAAACCTCATTCAAATTTGTCTAAACAGTCTAAATTAAGTTGGGTTGCTCCAAGGAAGAAGCAAAAGTAATTCTTTAATTTATAAGACAGCTGTCTTTGATGTCAACAAAAAAACCCAGACATCGATACATCCTTATTCATAAGTAAACTTTACTTATAAAGAGCATAAGAGCCATGGTGGTACAGTGGTTAGAATGCAGTATTGCAGGCTAACTCTGCCCCCTGCCAGGAGTTCAGTCCTGACCTGGCTCAAGGTTGACCCAGTCTTCCATCCTTGCGAGATTGGTAAAATGAGGACCCAGATTGTTGGGGGCAATATGCTGACTTGGTAAACCAGTTAGAGAGTGCTGTAAAGCACTATGAAGTCGTATATAAGTTTATTGTTATTGCTATTTATTGTTTTTAGGAGATCTTCTGAGTATCATGCTTAGGATCACAGCTACCATAGACTAGGATGCAAATTGAATATACAATGATTATATAGACTCTTATTTCTTTTAAAGTCTAAGAAACTCAATAAAACTCTCTAAAACTGTTGCTGTCTCACAAAAATGAAGAAGCTGGAATAGTTCTAAGTTTTAAAGAGCAGAAGGAGAAGAATAGGTGCTTTTTATTCTTGTCAACAAGAACAAGCATGGATGGATGGATGGATGTGAGGTGGAAAGTCACAAGGCATTCCAGAAATACGACTCAGACCTCTATTACGAGAGAGTGTGACAGGAACTGACGAAGTCGGTATAAAGTGGGTATAGGACAAAAACGAAACGAATCATCGGTTAAGTGATAAAAATAGAGACACAGTTACAAGTTGACAGACCATTAAAAGGTATGGTAGTCCTTACGACTCTAGTCAATGTTTAACATATTACCATATATGGGACCTATAGGGGTCAGGAAATGCATATGTTGTATAACCTATATATGTGTACTCTGGACGCTCCTCGGGGTTCAGATCTTGTTGTTGGCTTTGGCCATCTGAACCTGCGCATAATAAACTTTCCTTCTCCAAAGAGCTGGCTTGTGTCCTTATTGTTTGGGCGGCCTCCTACCCTGTTGCGACGAAACTTGGTCAGCTGGCCGGATTTGGGACATAAGGGAGGAGTGTGGGCTCTGGAAATGGTACAAGAGCTGAATAGACAAGTAGAGAAGCTCAGAACTTATGTTGTTGAACAAACTCCACCTAAATTGGTGACCAGGTGTCACTCCTTTAAACCAGGGGATAAGGTGTGGGTTAAACATTGGAAAAAAGAACAGTTGGAGGGTCGGTGGAAAGGGCCATATGAAGTGATAATGGCCTCCCCTCTTGCTATCAAAATTGCAGAATCCAAGTCATGGATTCATTGGACAAGGGTTAAAGCGGCTGCTGATCCCTTGTGGAAAGTGTCATCACAACCCATGGCTCCTACCAAGCTCACTTTTAAACGTATTTAGTGTATGCTTTATTATTTGTGTTCTTAATGCTTTACTTATATAGGATATTTCAACCCTTTCTGATGCTACTTTGCTGGAACCTTACCGGCAATAGGTTCCTCTACGCACAGTGGTGAAGACCCTTGCTAAGCCACACCGGAAGCTGGCTTTCTACGCACGGGGGAAGATGAGGATCTTTGTTATGTTTTTTTTATTTGCCTTTTTCCCTTGTTCTGGGTAATTATGTATGTGTTTCCAATTTAGGTCAGTGGAGCAGGTCAGAGGAAGCTCCACAAGTGGTACTCTCTTATCTGATCGGAACAGGTGAATGTGGTGGTAATCCCCCTCTTGCTTTCACTCCAGAGTGTTGGAATGGGGTATTACCCCATCCCTGTCAGCACCCACGGGTGTTTGATAGAATTGCAAAGGAGGCGTGTCTCACTAGACAGCCTACCAATCCGGATGCCTGTCCAATTGTGGGATATATCATGAGAAAGGGAATATGTGAAACGGCCCCTTATAAAGGAGTC
>NW_015387430.1:264488-270352 GCF_001527695.2 Protobothrops mucrosquamatus
GAATGCTGAGATCACAATGTTTAACATATTACCATATATGGGACCTAGAGGGGTCAGGAAATGCATACGTTGTATAACCTATATATGTGTACTCTGGACGCTCCTCGGGGTTCAGATCTTGTTGTTGGCTTTGGCCATCTGAACCTGCGCATAATAAACTTTCCTTCTCCAAAGAGCTGGCTTGTGTCCTTCAATTCCATAACAGATGGATGGATGGATGGATGGATGGATGGATGGATGGATGGATGGATGGATGGATGGATGGATGGATGGTGAGACATAAAAGAGGCATGGGGTGAGATGGGAAGGAAGGTGCTGAGTCCACCAGCCCCACCATTCCATACTTTTTGGATAGCAATTGTTCTCACTGGAGGTGATTTTGAGTAGGAGAAACCCCCATTGCCCTGAACTACTACTACATAAAGCTGTAAGAACAGAACCCTTTTGCTGAAACTAAGTAAAACTCAGTCATGTAGATAGTACAATATATATATATATATATATATATTACATATATATTTATCAAAATACTTGTCTCCTGACTCAAGGAAAAGACAAGTGCCTGTTAATGCAGTCTGGAGTAAATGCCCAAAGCTATTCTCAAGGTGAACAAATCTGACATTTCAGAAATAGGGTAATGTCTTCTGCCTCTAGGAACTACAATGCTATAACAGCAAGGCTGGCTCCATCTGAAATGTGTTCCTTTTTTAAAATAAATAAATAAACACATTTGCTAGTGGAAGTCGCATGGAAAGAAGATGTAATATGGTGTTTTGCCATCAGTGGCCAGCTGGTGACTAATAGGTTCTGGGATTCAGAGGCAATGAGCACACTAATGAGGAAGAGATAAAAGGGTTTTATTAACTGAAAACAAATCAACAGTCATCCACAAAGCAAAAATCATCTTACAGTCCTTCTGCTTGTCAGGAACTTCGGAAATGATGGTGGGTGGACCTCTGAAACTAACAGATATAGTGATTTGCACTTTGGCACCTTCCCAAGGTTCACACTGAGGTCCACATTCACTAACCTTTATACTTTTCAAAGCATTTACATCACTCCTGGTGATGATCTGAAGAGGCATTTTCATAAGAATGTTGTTTTTTAAAAAATCCACAGCTCCACATCTCCTTTGCAGCAATCTGATGACATTCCAGCATAGATATTTTGGGTCTTCATATACACCCCTTGTGGTTCATTTAAGTAGTATATTTTAATTAAACATCATTCTTTTACTGTGCTAGGTTGTATACAGATATAACTTAAGAAGGCTGAAAATGATTATTAGGTCCATTGTAAAGTCTACAGTTAATATTGAATATCTACAGAAATCTACCCAAAAAAATCCTACAGGTACAGTGGAAAAAAAGGTACATACCACTAAACCTCCTCTCTATTCTTCTGTAGCAAACCTGGGCATTGTACAACCCCTGGGCCATATCCGGCCCTTTGGCTGTGCCTGTCTGGCTCTTGTGGGTTGCTTTTATTTTGAAGGCAACGGCTTTTTTTAAAAAAAAAAAAATTGCCTAGTGGTGAAGATGCTCGCATTCCACTTGGAAAGTTGAGAGTTCAAGCCTAGATAGCAGCAGATGTTTCTCTCTCAGGTGCAAAGACAAAATATCTGCAGTGTGAACTCCACATGGTGTCAAGAAGGGCATCCGGCCAGTAAAATCTCAACTCCATCCAGTTGCTCTAACTCTACCCCGAATTAAGGGATTACAAGATCATAAAAAAGGGGGGACTATATGGGTGCACAAAGGCATATGCACCTTCACAGCCATGTTGGTTCAGCCCTCCACAACAGTCCCAGTTTCTCTTATGGAGAAATTTTCTTGGGAAATTGTCTTGGGAAAATTAATTGCCCACCTCCGTTCTATGGTATCACTATATATGGTATGGGACTTGAGATTTTGTCATATATGCCCCACCTTTTAAATGATTAAAATTTAGTTTAAAAATCCTTCGCTTAAGAATTCTTTGCTGCCTGGCATCATGCATCTATTCTTATGTATTTGTCTGAAATGGTATAAGGTCTCCTGCTTGAGCAGAGGTTGGACTAGAAGGCCTCCAAGGTCCCTTCCAACTCTGTTATTCTGTTATTCTATTGTGTTATATTTGTTACATGCCAGAAACGTACCATCCAGATGGAAACTGTTTGATGTTGATCAAAACAAGACTAGGTATCTGTGGGTCGTAAACTCAGGATTTTCCTGAAATGCAAATTCTACTGACCAGTTTCCAGAACACATCTGATTATTTATTTAATAGAATATTAGAATATTCAGAGCTATTTCTATAAATCCAATAAGCTATAGAATTCCCAACAACTATTAACTAGTTTAAATTAAAATTACAATGGTATGCTATGCCATTTGTGTGATGATTTGACATTTTCATCATTTGGGTACAGTTGTTTCTACACATTGTTATACCTAATAAAACATTTGCATTCATTTGAGCAAAGAACTGGAGGGCCTTTTATAAAATGTTAAGCATTAGAGTTGCAAATGAAGGCTATGATTTTATTGCAAGATTGATTCTGCCTCTTACTACTACTGTTATGAAATGAAGTCAGATTTGACCATAAGTGTATTTCTGTATATCACAAACAATTTGAGTTCTAGCTTTATAGTGTATTATTTTAATATCTTCAGGAATCTCTAAGCAGTTAGTCTTCTTCAGTTAAAGGCTGGGGAGAAATGGTACTTACAGTCGTAGTTTGTCACCAAATAGAAAATGCCATATCGAATAGATACAGATAGCAGCTTTTAAAAGGAGTAAGTCCTTAAGACAGTGATAGTTTGTGCATGAAAAATAATGCACACTTCAGTACACCGGGGTCATATAACTATTGTGTCTTTAAGTGTTCATAACACTCTTGATTTCAAGTTAGTCAGTGAGTCAATAAGCTGTTACTGGATGTATGGTCTTATTGAAATCAATTACAACCTGTAGTGAACAGCTTTTTCTTGGCAGCCCATGGCTTTTATTTGACATTGTCACAGTAATTGCCATTTTATTTTTATATTTCCCACCAAATGACATTTAGAGGGAAAAATGGCTGCTTCTGGCATCCTCGAGTTGTTTATTATTTGACAACCAGAATCAATTTGCTTCTTTTGCCTGTCAGGGCACAAAATCAGTTTCTGAAATTGATACGCCATAATTTATTGGGCCAAATGAGAAATATAGGTATTAAAAAACTATAAAACTTGGAATTGAATTGCTTTCTCCTTCCCTGACTTTTTTTTTTCAACCACCAAGAAGGCAAAAATAAGCAAGTTTGTTTTAGTATTTGTGTATGGACATTTCTGAAAAACCATCTGCCATGTGCCAATTGGAAGTAAAAATAGTTGTCATGCCAGGACAGGAGAATATCAAGATAGGAAATTGTGAAACATACAGTTGTCAATGAGTTTCATTCTAGCATTGCATCCTTACTGATACTTGCTTTTGAAGGCAACACATGCAAATTTTATGTCAATTTGAGAGCGCCTTTAGTTTCTTTCACTTTTATTTTATTTACTTTATTTGATTCCCACCTTTATTACTTTATAAAAAGCTCAAGATGGAGAACATATCACATACTCCTTCCTCCTCCCATTTTCCCCCCAGCAACAACCCTGAAAGGTGATTTGGGCTAAGAGAGATTGACTGGCCCAAAGTCACCCAGCCAGCTTTCATGTGTAAGGCTGGACTAAAACTCATAGTCTCCTGGTTTCTAGGTGAGCAAATCCCAAACTGCACTTTAATCCTTACCCCAAACTGCCTTTTATGTAGTGGTGCATTTTTCTTTATTATATGATCCCTATAATGGGCCTATATGAAGCAACTTAGACTCATTTCAGCTAATTCAAGTGATGTATTTCACTTTACTGAAGTGCAGGGATTATTCAATTTGCCTTCTAAAGTAATACAGGTGACAGTTCAAACTGCTTCAGGGCACTGCGGTGAGAGAAGGTTCTTCTCAAGCTTCTTCCCATTGCTGGAGGATCTTTTCCAGGTTGAGCATCTTTGGTACTTGCACAAAGTATGCAATGAAACCTCCTAGCAGGAAGAGCTCCAGCATGTGCTGAAGTGGCTCCAGGCTGTCCAGCTTTGCTATATTGTCCAGAGTTGCTTATAATGCAGGTAACAAATCTTTTCCACTCACCTCTGACACCGACAGTCCCAGACAGCCAGCCCACTTCTTCTGGGATTGAAGGAGCAGCTTCATTCTGCAGCTCACAATGGAGCTTGGCCTGCATTTCACAATCAAAGACCTTTCCGGAAGTCCTCTGCAGCTGAGTGGCCTTGATTGAATCCATAGCTCAGTTCTTGGCTGCAGAGGCCTTCCAGAAAGGCCTCTGACTGTGAAATGCAGGCCTGGGGATGCCGCAGAAGAAGTGGGCCAGTGAGGAGATGCCTGGCTGCAAGGTACGTGGGTGCAGGGCGCATGGGGCAGTTCCACACCCCCACCCTAGCTTGATTTTTAGGTGTGGGCTTATTTTGGGGGTAGGGCTTATATTAGGCCCATCCCCAAAAATCAAGCTAGGGCTTATTTTCAGGGTAGGTCTTATTTTTGGGAAAACGCAGTATGTGCTTGGAGGACCCTTCTTCTCTCCGAGACTGCTTCCTTTAGTAAGAGCTGAGAAGGCATCAAGACCTCTTCTAGATCTGTGAAGGGCCTTTAGGCTACTTTCTAAAGCCAAACATTTTGATCAAGAATTCAATCATGCCTCCATCACAGTGCTTGGGAAAAGAGGGGGCAAGTGGGCCAGAATTACACAAGGCAAGCCATTTTCTGCCTGTGCTTTGTGGTTGCCTGCAGCTTTCACCAAAGCTACCTAGTGGAGAAAACACCAAAGGATCTATCAGATAAGAGAACAGATTGAGTTGGAAGGGACTTTGGAGGTCTTCTAGTCCAACACCCTGCCCATCCCCTGTAAATATTTCAACCAAATGGTTGTCCAATCTCTTCTTTAAACTTCCGGTGATGGAGCACCCACAACTTCTGAAGGCAACCTGTTCCACTGATTAATTGTTCTGTCAGGAAATTTCTCACTAGTTCTAGGTTGGATCTCTCCTTGATAAATTTCCACCCATTGCTTCTTGTCCTACCTTTAGGGGATCTGAAGAATAGCTTGACTCCCTTTTCTTTGTGGCAGACCCTCAAATATTGGAACACTGCTATCATGTCACCCCTAGTCCTTCTTTCCATTAAACTAGATGTACACAGTTCCCACAATTGTTCTTCATACATTTTAGCCTCGAGTCCCCTATCCATTATTTGTTGCTCTTCTCTGCATTCTTTCCAGAGTCTCAACATCTTTTTTAATGCCATAGAGACCTTACAATATCCCAAGTGTGGTCTTACCAACCTATCTGTTGGCCAACTTCCCCTCAGACCATGAGCAGTCGGGCAATGTTCAGTGAAACCATCCAGCCTGGAGGCATTCAGCTTTCTCACTTGTAACAGTGAACCAAAATAACTGGGTTGTCTTGTGTTACTCTGCTTTAGAAGCTCTCCTTAACTTCCCCTACAATGCAAGAAAAACTAGATGAAACAACAATCACTTTTGCTTAGCCCTTAAATGGAAGGAATGATGTAGCTTTGTGAAACAGAGTGAAGGTTTGTCAAAGCGAAGTATCCTTTCAAAGCATCCACCCTAGTTTTGAATGTATAGAGAAATAAGAGAACATATCTTCGAGACCGCCTCCTGCCGCAGAGTACCTCCCATCGACCGGTACGCTCCCATAGAGTGGGTCTCCTCAGGGTGCCGTCAGCCAGACAGTGCCGGCTGGCGACCCCAAGGGGGAGGGCCTTCTCTGTGGGAGCTCCCACCCTCTGGAATGAACTGCCCCCAGAGATCAGGGTTATCCCT
>NW_015387430.1:270452-276127 GCF_001527695.2 Protobothrops mucrosquamatus
TTAAATAAATAGAATAACAGGTTTGGAAGGGACCTAGCATCTGCCCTTTGAGTGAGTAAGGGGTCAGCAATCCCTTATTTAAGACTGTATTAGTGAAGGCCAGAATCTTGAATTTATTTCTGGACTGAAGCCTAGTTCTTGATACAGAAATATCCTGTCCTTAAAAAAACATTTGGAATGTTTTGATGTAGATAAGTGGATGTGACACATTTTTGGAGTTCTTTTCAACTTAATACATAATGGACCTGAAATATTTATAAAATTTAAGACTGAAACTTAAGAATGACAATTGGAATCAAATAACAACACAATGGAGAGTTGCTTATTGAGCAATACCTGAAGATAAAATAGGTGGCTTTTATTGGCATGATTGGTAAAAGAATAGGTTATTATACTTAAACAAACATGTAGCCCAAGGTTAATAAAATGGATCAGAATACTGTTGATGCTTTCTTGCTCACTATTTCAAAATCATGAAGAATAGGCAATATACGTGCTTATGTTTTCTCACCAATAATATTCTGCTGAGATTGGCAATTATGTTTTATTTTCTATTATTTAGAAGACAAAAAGATCCTTTGTAAATTAAAGGAAGTTCCAGTCTTAATAATTTATTAAATTTTACTATATTAAATGTATAGGTCACCCAGCAACACCGGGAGAGGGGGGAGTATAATTGTTAAAACATTGAAAAACAAAAAACAGCAGGAAAAAGAATATAGCACAAAGACAAAAGAGCAATAATGTCAAAGAAAATAAACCCAGAAAAGAAGAAAGAACATCAGTCATCTATCCCAAAAGGTTGGGTCTGGAATATCAACAGCAAACCCTACAATTTGCCAAACAGCTTTAAAAGAAATCCATATATTTAATTATTCATTTAAGCATCTGCTTGCTTAAGTATTGTCTTGTTTGTTCATAGTCATGTAATATTTACCTGCTTACACAAAATGGAATATATATGGTTATGTCTTTGCCAGGTTTCCAGCAATGTACTGGTGTTTATGCTTTGTATACATGCCATAAATCAGGATCTTCCATGCTCTCTGCTATATGTACACATGGAAATATAACTCCCAGAAAGAAAGAGATTCATAGGAGAAAAGGCCAACTTTCTGATGTGCTGTATTGGAGAAGGCTGTATTGGAGAAGGCCAGAATCTTGAATTTATTTCTGGATTGAAACCTGGGAAAAAAGATGGAAAACCCATTTAGGACTAGTATGATAGAGACAGACATTTGGTCACTGAAGGTAAAACAAATGCATAAAGTAATTATTTCTTATTTTAATGTTTTCAAAGATAGACAATAGGACAAGATATAGGTCTTGTTTTATTCACTTATTAGCCTTTGCTGAATTTATACATCACGAGACAAAATTTTGCAGCACTTAGGGACATGGATATATTTTTGTCAGGAAATAAATAATTCAAATAAAATAAATCTGACTGCTCTGAGAATGTTTTTATTAAAGGGATTATGTAATGAAAAAAGATCTCCCAGTGCAATTGACAATATATAAGTCTTTCAAGTATTCTGTCCCCGGAGCTCTTATCGTCTGAAATCTCAGGATAAGGCCTGCCACCACCACCATTCCTCAAATGACTTATGTTTCCACAGAGGGCCATAATTTCATCCTCTCTCCGCAATTTCTTTGCATTTTGGAAGGAGGCAGAAGGATGTAAAAATAACTGGGTTAAGCATTAATCACACCTATTTTGCTTCTTATTTCCTTTCATGGAAAAAGTTCCTGCTGCTGGATTTTTTTCGTAGTATTATGACCTAAGTAGGTATCAATTCTGATCTTTTTGGAATGACTAAAGCAACTGAGTCATATATGACGTTGTCATCCTGACAAATGCTGCCTAATATTATTATTATTACTCAATATGCATATTTTTTTAAAAACCAAACACCTAAAATCATCTTCTGGCCATTTCATGTGAGAAGAATTACAAATGAAGAGAAAATGATATGTCTATTCCCATAATAGCCAAATTATTTATTGTGAGTCATGGGTAACACACAAAATCCTTTGAAATAATAGAAAATACTTATAGCTCAGGTTTTAGATTTTGGCTGTGGTTTGTTCTTCAAGCTTGTTTTAATTTTTTTAATTTTAATATGATTTCTGAACGTTTCAAACAAACAACCAACCGCATGACCAATTGAGCACACTGGCACACAAGACATTTATGAGATAAGGAGAATAGGACAAGAAAATCCTGCTGCTGATGTTACCTAGTTTGGTAACGAAATGTTCAGAAATTATATTAAAACAAGCTTGGAGAACAAACCACAGCCAAAATACAAAATCCTTTTATAAAAGCTATAAAAATACAATAAACAAATCCTATTTTACAATTCCTATCCAATTACCCCATTGAGCTGGGTTCTGGGGAACACACTGTCCCACAATGCTTTATGTCATCAAATAATATTTCAGATGACGGTCAAAAAGCGCCATTACCTGAGAATGTTCAGAAGAATATTGGGTAGCAATCCAAGTCAACAATACAATTCTCCTTGTCTTGCAATTCTACTTCTCAACAGCTGGTGCCTTATTTGCTTGAAATCTGAGCAGAACAGCAGTCAATATTTTAACCTAGCAATTCTGAACAGGACATAACAATTGATAACTTGTTCAGTTATTAATTGACTTAAAAATAAATGGGTTGCAAAATTTTAAGATTGAAAATGGACAGTACTGATAAACTCTTTTCCCTGATTTCCACTAAGAATACCACCATATTATGATGTCCAGTCTTAGCAGGTGCCTTAAATTCCTGTTGGGTTCATCTTTTCTGTAAAGATTGAAAGGGGAGTGGTACAACCAACTGTCACACACACACAATGGGATTGAGGGCAATTGGAGCTCTGCAGGAATGAAGGAGGAGAACACACAAGAAGGATTTCATGTCCTGGCTTCAATGAAGGGAGAAAGTGTTCATTGGCAGGCAAAGTGGCAGTGTGATGCAGGTGCTTGGGAGTGAGGCTTGTAGAAGTGCTGGATAGGAATACACACACCCACATAGCAGAAGGACTAGAGTGCTTAGGAGCTACACTTGTGCAGCAAGGCTTGTAAAAAATCTCAGGAAGGCTTGTCTGGAGAGATGGTAGCAGACAGGCAAAAGGAGACAACAGAGGAGGAGTTGGAGAAGCAGGAAAAAGAATGTGCATATGTCCACAGCTTACTGGAGGCTAAGGAGAAAGTTTAATCCTGATCAGACTGTCTCTAATCAAATACAGTACCACACAATAGCCTGAAAAGTAATGAGGGATGATCCAGAGATCTGATCAGGAGCATGCAAAGGTCAAAATGAAGCAGGAATCAAGAGCAGGAATTCAAGAAGTACAAAGCTAGATGCCAGGGTTGCTTCCAGGAATGGAAAGAAGTCTCTGCCCAGTTTAAATCCTCTCCCCGCCAAGTGTGCACAGCTGAGTCTTTCCCTGCTCAGGGGTTGCCAACAATGAAGCACTGGGTGGGATTCAAATATGTGAACAACTGGTTCTCTGTGTGGATGCCACTTCTGGAAGTCCATTCTGGACCTGGGCTACAAAAAATTAGCTACCAGTTCTTCCAAAGTGGTGCGAACTGGCTGAATCCACCACTGCACTGGGCTTGATGGCAAAGCCAGCACTGTGCCATTTGTTCCCAAGGCACTTATTTTGCCATGGTAGAGCAGGAGGCCAGAGGTGTTCTTGCTTTTTGGCAGCCTGGTTGGCTAAAGAGGGATTAATGGTGGCTAAGAAAGGACCTGATTGGGTACCAGTATTAGATTCAGTGGCTGTTGAATCAGAAGGTACAGCATCCGGTGTGAGAGTGAGAAACAGGACAAATAAATGCAGGGGATCCTTAAGAAGCCAATCTAGTAAAGTTATGCTCATGAAATCCCTGCTTAGATTTGGTAAGGGTTGCATTGAGGTAGGAGCATTGTATGGCCCCAAGCTGCTAATGAGAGAATCCAAGAGAGGTAGCGAATGGTATTTTTAGAGATGTGTGTCTATGAAGATTCTCAGCAGTGGTGGGATTCAGATATGTGAACAACCGGTTCTCTGTGTGGATGCTGCTTCCACTGTGGGCCTGGGCAACAACAAATAAGCTACTGGTTCTGCCAAAGAGGTGCGAACCGGCTGAATCCCACCATGATTCTCAGTCATCCAGATAGAGTTGTCTGGAAGTTGAGTCATGGCAACTGGACTTCTTCTTTTTTTTCCTTGTAGAGATTCAGCGTGCTCAGTGAACCTTTAAATATCTCAGAATAGCTCAATGTCTATGGAGATTCTCAGTCATCCAGGTCATAATTATCCCAAAGATGCTTTTTCATGAGAAATGAAGATGGGCCCTTCATTTGCTTAATAAGGATTAGGAGCTTTCACACAGATTTTCTAGGTGATTGATAATGTCATTCAGGGCACTGGTTGACTTCCAAAGTCACAATTCTGAATCACTAGGCATTGTATCAATAGTGAAGAAAGAAAATGGTCAAACTCATCCCACGCTTGAGTTTGGGCATAACGGAAGAACGCAGTACACAGATCGATTTGTATGATGTAAAAAACAATAATGCAGGAGATAAGTGAATGAGAGAATTCTTCATTTGTCACCACCTTGTGTTTTAATTAACAAAAAAAAACCCACCCAAATCTACAAATCACAGCATCAGAATCCAATTGGCTACAAAAAAAAGAAGAAGCAAAAATTAAGATGTGCAATCCAGTTCACAAGAAAACTTTCAGGAGTAGACAGTACAATAGATAAAATAATTATAGCTATTCAATATACAGGTTAAACTTAGAAAATTAAAGAGAAGAGATGTGCCAGCAAGGTTTGATCTGGTAGACATACAATCAGAATAGGAAATCAAAATAGGAAATAAATTCATAAATATATGCAGAAAAAGACTTGAGAAGCAATGGAGAGTAAACCTGAGGAATTACAGGAAAAGTTAAGAGACATTTCAAAGAGGCAGAGATCAAAGTGGCTTTCAGAATAAGCTATAATAATAGTCAAGGGAAAATGGAAGCCTTGGACAGCAAGAAGGACATGAAATGACTTCCAACTTCAAGCAAGAAACAACAAGGAAAGAAATCTCAACCAATTATGTTATCAAATAAAATAATAAGGACTATGATATGATTAAAAAACATTTTATAAATAGAAAGCAATGAGGTTAAATGAAAATGGGATTGTAGAATGGCAGAAGCATTTTCAACAAGAAAATATCTTTAGAAACTGGTTCCAACTGAGTGAATTATGAAAGGCAGCAGACTATGGCTTTAAAAATAGACAATCACCAGACACTGACAAAATACTCACTGAACTGTTTAAATCTATAGGTGAACAAGCAATTAAAGTGGTAACAGCTCCTGCCTTTGTTTGCTACCCAAAGTTCTATTGGTTAGATGGACATAGAAAAAAATTAATAAACCAATAAGTTAACAAATATCAGACAAGATGGCATGGACCCCATGCCATCTTGACGTGATGGCCCGTTGCCTGGAGGCCGTACGGGTCTGGATGGGGAGGAACAGACTCAGGCTCAACCCCTCCAAGACCGAGTGGCTGTGGCTGCCGGCGCCTCGGCATAGTCAGCTGACCCCATCGCTGACTATAGGGGGCGAAATCTTGGCCCCCTCAGAGAGGGCCCGCAACTTGGGAGTCCTCCTGGATCC
>NW_015387430.1:276705-299794 GCF_001527695.2 Protobothrops mucrosquamatus
ATTATTATTATTATTATTATTATTATTATTATTATTATTATTATTATTATTATTATTATTATTATTATTATTATTATTATTATTATTATTATTACTGAAGAAAAGGGAAAAAAGATGAAGAGATGTGTGCATTATTACATCATGTTTCACTTAAACAAACTTTTGCTTCTCATCTTACAAAAAAAATTGGTTTCTTTTATTTATTTATCCAGTGTATGTGGCTGCCCATATAAATAAATGAATCTGGGGAGCAGACAGAGTTAAAATAAAATAGTTATTACACATTTCAGAAGTTAAAATGCACAGCAGCTGAGCAACATCAATTCAAATCACTAGCATAAAAAAGATGGGAGGCCCTGCAATCAACTGGAGCCCCAAGCCCAGGCACAAAGCCAGGTCTACACAATTTTGTGAAAGACCAAGATGATTGGGCTATCCAGATCTCTGGAGGGAGAATGTTCCACAAACTGGGCATTGGGGCAGGAAAGGCATGTTTTCCAAATCCCACCAAATTCTTTGGCCAACAGGACCCAAAGCATTCCATCCTGCCTGAGTGGATTGGGTGGGTAAAAGGATCAAATGGAGCTCTACAAGGAGACAGGAATGTCCAACAGATACATAGCTTTCAAGAAAAGCAAAAAAAAAATATGAGAGATGGTTATTCAGTGCAGGTACAGTATATCTCACTACAATCAAAACCGATTCTCTAGGAGATCAACCAACTAATACAGGATGGATAAGAAGAACAAGAAAATATAAAAAAGAGGTTTAGCTTCGCTTCACTGACTACACCAAAGCTTTTAATTATGTAGATCCTGCTACAACATGGAAGATGCTGAAGCTAATAAGGGTGTCAGAACATCTGATTATTTTTTTTCCTGAATAATCTTTAAAATGAACACATATCTACTGTAAGAACTGAATTTAAAAGAGCCCAGTGATATGGAGCAGGAAAGGGAATGACATAAGGATGAGGATTATTCCTGAAGCTGCTTTACTTAGAAAAAACTTGCTATAAAAATGCCAGGATTGCTGGAATCAAAATCTGAGATGATATGCAGATGACTTAGCTTTCCTAGCTGAAAATTTTAAAAAAACGTTTTAGACGTGCTTGTTATAGAAATAAAAATGAAAAGCCAAGAATTTGAGTTAATGCTATGCATTAAGAAAGCAAAAGTAATACGAGTCTGCAGGCTTAAAGAAGTTAAGAATGGACTGAGAAGAAAAGAAGATACCAGATAGTTTTGTTTTCTTAAATTCAGGCATAGAAAAAGGTCAGTGTGCTATAAAACCAAAAAAGAGATTAATCCTATGGAATAAACAAGTGACAAATTTGTCTGTGAAGGCTGGATGCAGAATAAGAGAAAGAAAATGCTTTTGAATTATGCATCTGGAGATTTATTGTTCTTCAAGGAGAATGAATTAATCCTGGATCATACAAAGACTGACAACTTTTTTTTAGACAATAATAGTTCAAAAGTGTCCTGACACTAGCAAAGTGCTTGCCTTGAAGCTGCTATGCCCTCTTTGCCCAGAGATGAATATGGAGACTACCATGCCAGACTGTGAAATAATTATATTAAATTTTCCAGAAGGAATGGTGCCATTGGGGTTTCTTTTCTAGTGTTAGTCTAACTTGTGAAGTTCTCCTCGCCTTTTAAATGTGATGCCCAGGCCTAAAAAGCATGCCTGCATGCCTGCACAAAAAGGCACATGGAAGAGCACAAAGTGTCATTTCAGTATGGTTCCATAAAGCAAAATAGAAACCACCATCTTCTACTGAGCTCCACTGCCTTTGCAGGGTTTTTGTGCATTTGTATACCACAAAAGCATTACCATCAAGGTGACTAGCAGGCAACTCAATTTGCAATGTTATAAGGACATCCATTCCAGTGATTGGAGGCAAGGCAGTGTGCTTTGCATCCTCCTAACATATACTAGGTTTGACTGCAATTCTAGACAATCAGAGTAAGAAACTGCATTCAACAAAGGGTCAAAATTACTGTATATCCAGGATAGGATCATTAACATCACTTTCTCTGCCATTTCTCCATGGGGAGGAGAGGGAAGGGGGAAGGTCATTATTATTTTTTTACATTCCCTTCTTCACAACATGAGAAATTTCATGGTACCAAAAAGCTGTTCCTTAGAAGTCACCAAGAAGTTCTTCTTCTGGAGCTTCTGAGTCCTTGCAGAACCAGAGTTGGTGTGCCAATTAGCTAGAACTTAGCTAACCTTCCTCTCTTATATTTTCTTAAGCCTCCAAATGTTTTCCTGTCCTCAAAAGAAACATTTACTCGGTATATTCGCCTTTCCTTGATATAGGTCATTCTTTGTGCCTGTATTTATCACAGCAAGACAATCTCTGATCCCATTGCATCATTGTTTCAGAAATATTTCTTTAGTTAAACAGAGAAACAGAATGACTGTTGATGGACAAAAAAGCAGTGGGAGCAGGAGCAACTTTTGACTTCCTGCCAGCTTTCCCACTGAGTTTGCTTGTGGAAAACTAGTGGGAGAGCATCAGAACTCTTCCTTCCTTCCTTCCTTCCTCCCTCCCTCCCTCCCTCCCTCCCTCTCTCCCTCCCTACTGTCTTTGTTTTTTCTTTTTCTTTCTTTCTTTCTTCCTTTCTTTGTGTAAATGCTGCTACCTTTCTGCATCCCTTCAGTCTTGGTGTTTACCTTTCCTAGTTTAAGGCTAGTTGCTTTGCATCTTTCTCTTTGAATATTTGGGATACCATTTTTCTACCATTTGTAGAAAAACCTTCCAAATTCCAGGTCACCCCAATTATAAAATGTATTTTCTAATCATCCAGGCAGCCCTGAAGTACATTCACAAACCCCTCTGGCATCACCACATGCTCTTCATGTCGAGTGCTCCAGCAGCTCATCCTGCTGCCAGGGGTCAAGGAGGCCTGCAGCTCCCATGGTTAATTACATGTTGAAATGGCAGGAGAGAAAATCAGACTTAGATAAATGTTTTCTCAAGAACAAGTTGCATTGCCTAAAAACCAACGTTCAATATATATGAGAAAGGCTTAGAAAAGCTGCACACAATATTCACTTTTCAGTACCTTTGTTTCAACTTAAATGAAAATTCAAATTCAAATTCAAATTTATTTGATTTATATACCGCCCTTCTCCCTTGCGGGACTCAGGGCGGTGAACAGGCACATTAATAAAACAGCAATACCATAATATTTAAAAATATTTAAAACTAATTAAATTATTTGTCCTGTCCTAAAACCCACTATAATAATATAAAATTATACCCAATTTAAAATTGTAGAGTTNTTGTCCGGCCGACGGCACCCTGAGGAGGCCTAATCTGTGGGAGCGGACTGGTCGAAGGGAGGTATGTGGCAGAAGGCGGTCCTGCAGATAACCTGGTCCACTGCCATGGAGCGCTCTAAAGATGGTCACCAACACCTTGAAGCGCACCCGGAAGGCCACAGGCAACCAGTGCAGCCCGCGCAGGAGAGGTGTCACATGGATGCTCCTAGGAGCCCCAAAAATCCCCTGCGCAGCCGCATTCTGGATCAACTGGAGCCTCCGGATGCTCCCCAAGGGGAGCCCTATGTAGAGGGCATTGCAATAGTCTAGGCGTGAGATGAGGGCCTGAGTGAGTGTGCGCAAGGCGTCACGATCCAGGAAAGGGTGCAACTGGCGTATCAGACGTATCTGATAAAAAGCCCCCCTGGCCACGGCCGTCATATGATTGTTTAATGACAGCCGGGTATCCAGGAGGATGCCCAAGTTGCGTGCCCTTTCTACCGGGGCCAGTGTTTCGCCCCCAATGGCCAAAGATGGAGTAAACTGGCTGAAACGAGGTGCCGGAAACCACAGCCACTCGGTCTTGGATGGGTTAAGCTGGAGCCCGTTCCTCCCCATCCAGACCCGCACAGCTTCCAGACACCGGGACATTATTTCCACGGCATCGTTGGGGTGGTCCGGGGTGGAAATGTACAGCTGTGTATCATCAGCGTACTGATGGAAATCCACTCCAAACCCACGGATGATCTCACCCAGCAGCTTCATATAGATATTAAACAGCATGGGCGAGAGGACCGACCCCTGCGGAACTCCACAGGTGAGTTGCCTCGCGGTCGACCTCTGCCCCCCTGCCAACACCGACTGTGACCGGTCGGAGAGGTAGGAGGAGAACCACTGCCAAACAGTGCCTCCTAACCCCAACCCCCCCAGCCGATGCAGTAGGATACCATGGTCGATGGTATCGAACGCCGCTGAGAGATCTAACAGGACCAGGATAGAGGAATCACCCCTATCCCGAGCCCTCCAGAGATCATCAACCAACGCGACCAATGCCGTTTCTGTGCNCATGCCACCACACTCTCAACAACCTTTGCCAAGAAGGGAAGGTTGGAAACGGGGCGGTAGTTGGCCAATATCGCCGGGTCCAGGGAGGGCTTCTTGAGGAGGGGCCGCACCACCGCCTCTTTCAAGGCGGTGGGTAGGGATCCCTCACCCAAAGAGGCGTTGACAACTCCCTGGAGCCACCCCCGCGTACCCTCCCGGGTGGCCATAACCAGCCAGGAGGGACACGGGTCCAACAAACAAGTGGTGGCATTGAAGTGGTGGCAATGAAGATCTGTAACCCCCATCCCTGCCCCAACTTCAGCCCCCAGTGTAAAGTAGTAGTTGGAAGGAAGAATGGCTGGGCTTGATTGGCCAAATTTTTGTATGTGTGGACACTGGACATTGATCAGATTTGCAGAGTCCTTCATGGCCTTTCCATTTTTTTTCTTAACTTCTTGTTTCTCTCTTATTCTTCTTCTGACTCTTCAAATGCATACATGAACATGATTATTTGCTTCCAAATTGGAAGTATATCTTTATCATTGCCAGTGCAATTTGTATGCAACCCAACTCCCAATGACTCTGAGTGGTTAACAACAATCAAATAAATTACAGTAAAATCAATAAAAGATAAAGATCAAAGATGGCAATCATGGTGAAGTGAGGGGCTCACTCACCAAAGGCCTGGGTGAAGATCCAAATCTTCATGACTCTTGTAAGCAACAGCAAAATGAAGACCATCTAAGCTTTCCAGTTCTAAATGATAATATATTAAAGAGTAAAATGATAATCTGATTAAGATTAGAATTGTGGCCTGATTTTATTTGTTCATTTGACAAAATTCATTGAAAACCTTTTGCTGAAAAATAAGATGGACAGATGATCGATTAGGTAGGGAGGCAGAAATGGATTTGATTCACATTTTAATGACTCAAGACATCATTATATGCCAATATTCATATCTTTTTAAATTTTGTAAATGCAGCTTGTTAATCAAAAATGCATACAGAAATGAGAGTTTGAAAAATAAGACAGCTTTCGCCCATGACTATCTATAACTCAATACAACAAATATTCTTCAGAAACTCTGGAGATGTGTATGTATTAATCAGAGAAAATATAAGCATTTAATATTAATGGTGTGATTATATACATGCATCCCCAGAAATAGTTACCACTGATTTCAGTGCAATTTTATCCTAAATAAGTGGGATTTAGTTACCAGCACAAGATATTTGAAGTAATGGTAGCTCCAATTGAGTAGTAAAAATCTAGCATATCTTTTAACAAAGTTGTTTTTCAAAAGGACACATTTGCCAGAATCTAATTTTATTGACCTTAAAATATGAGCGATGGGCAATTACTCCTGGAAATTTAAATAATTCTTGAAATGAAAAAGAAATACAGAAGAACACAAATAAAGCATGTGTTCATAAAATGAGCTGCAATTGGAAATAATGTACATTATATCCCCTCATCAATAGATGATATTCCTACCATGAGATTTAGATATATTGTATAATAGAGATGATGAAGAACAAAAAATGACATTTTGCACAATTCAGTGTTTTTTTCAGCATATCAATTTGGAAACAATAAATACTTTGCAAGAAAAGAAAGTATCTCACTTAACAGTAGGATCCTATAGTTATCTGTTTTTTTCTCCATTTAAAACAGCAGCTTTGCATTTCTACTGTCCAGAAATTACAAGAATGAGTGAGCCATAATAGATAAGACCTTTTGGTTAAATACATTGAACAAAGCAATACTGTCAACATATTTTCTGTTCCCTGATGCATTCCTTTTATTTTATATTACAGCGTGAGGTTAAAATCAATGTCTTCTGATTTATTTCAGAACAATACCCAGAGATATGATAAAGAGATTAACAGCATGCCATCAACATCACTTTTACCAATTACCACATGAAAAATGAGGAATGGAATTCATAACAGAAAAACCAAGAGCAAAACCTCAGCAATCTGTAAATCAAAGGTAAAATCTACTTCAGCATTATGAAAATTGGCCCCACTGTTCTTTAATTTTACATACTAGTAGCAATATTTGTATATATACTATGTAGATTTGTAGGTTATTATGGGGTGTCATTTGGACTACATCAGATGAAGTAGTTCTCCATTAATTGTCCTTCTGTAAAATCCCAGATCATATGACATTAGCCTGATGGAACTATATGTCAGCCTAATGTCAGGTAGATACTTCTTTTGAAAAGGATAAGTTCATAGAAGTACTAATACTTAGATTATAGATCACCAAACTTGGCAACTTTAAGACTCGTGGACTTCAAATCCTAGAATTCCTCAGCCAGACTGGTTGAGGAATTCTGGGAGTTGAAATCCATGAGTCTTAAAGTTTAGATCAGGGGTCTTCAAACTTGGCCCTTTTATGACTTATGGACTTCAACTCCCAGAATTCCTCAGCCAGTGTACCTGGCTTAGGAATTCTGGGAGTTGAAGTCCACAAGTCATAAAAGGGCCAAGTCTGGAGACCTCTGGTTTAGATCAACTGAATGTCAGTCCAATGTTTAAACCAGCTGAGCTATTGCAACAGGAGTTTAGTTGGCCTAAAACTGGGGGATGATAGTGTATACAATTAAAACAACTTTTGATTTCACAATTAAGTCCAGATGCTTTAGCAGCCTGTAAAACTGCCAAACTACTAGGAACATTGAAATGTGTTTTGGATTATTCTAAACTGGCAGTATTTTTAAATGGACAATTAAAGAGTTTTGCTAAGATGGAGAGTATTATTTGCAAGAACTGTTGAATAAAGAATTGGAGTACATTATATTAATAAATCAGTGCTTAAGAGTCTTAAGTATGTTTTTTTATGATTTCAGAACAGACTCATTCAATATAATTGTTTTCAGGCTTACTGGAGTTGTCAAAGTGTTTTAAAAGAGTTTATTTTCAGCTTTGGTTTCTGTAAGTATAAAATAATGGAAAAGTCATTTTCACATATAATATTGGGTGGGCTTTTTCCATCATTATCCAGTGTTGGTTTAATATATACAAGTTAGTCAATATAGTGTAGAGGAAGTAATGTGGTTTAAAATGTGAATTAGATACCAACAATATGGGATTTGTTCTTATACAAAGCACTGTGAATCTATTACATATATGGCATAGCAAAAATATTCATTTATTTAAAATGGACAGATGGACAATAGCAGCACTGATTTACAACTGAAGAGCTGTGTTTGCTTTTTGCTTATGAACTGATTCTTTTTCAATATAATGTAATGGAAAAGCCAATCAATATTATTTAGTGGTGTCAAGGTGTACTATTATATTTAAAAACTTAGGGATTTTAACATGTATCTAAGTCCTCATTTTCCTTTGTAGCTTTTTTCCTTTTTTTCTATACTGAGCCAATAACAATAAAATGTAGGCTTTTTTGCTTATTCTGGCACTTTGTAAACAGCACCGCCACATGCGGCCTGATGACCCAGAGCTGTGCTTACACTATAGATAAAATATTCAGGACATAGTTCAAACAGGCCCCCATCAAAGTCAACAGGCTCTTGCAGAAGTTTGATCTATGTGTGTGTTTATGTTTGTGTGTGTGTGAGTGTATACACGGAGAAAAAGGGGGGGATCCACCTTTAAACAAAAAAAATGCATTGTTCCTCCTACAGCTACTGATGGGTCTTCAGGATTGGCAGCCTGGTGTGCTCGCTTTGGCAGCACATATACTAAAATTGGAACGATATAGGATTGGCAGCCTGGGAACTGGGTGTGGAGTAGGTTCCAGCACCATGGATAAAGTGAATTCCACTGTGTGAATAGCAACCCTGAATTTAGCCTAATTTATGTTAATCAATGCACCAATAATTATTTACCTGTCATTTGATCTACCTATTTTTTCCTGTGATATCGGATTTTTGTTTTATAGAGTATTATTGGACAACATAATTGGGTTAGTTGTTATTCAGTTGTTCCAAAATACTATCCAATCAGATAGATAAAGTGATCTCTATTTCATAGTTAGCTTATTGTAACTTATTTTTTTTTTCAACAGATTTAGAGGCTGCCTAACTCCTCTAAAGGACTGGGCAACTTACAGTTAAGAAAAATAAAACACATTTCAACAAGAAATAGATTGTGGGCATCCAAAAATGCAAAACTGCATATAACAATTACCTCAACTACCACTTTGCCCAAGGACCAGGGAGAACAGCCAAGTTTTCAGTGACTTCTGAACATCACACTACACACAGCATTTATCTCCCCTAAGTAGATTAAAGACGCAGAAAGATAAATGATATGACTGCAGTTTTGCAGATGAAATGTGAGGAAAATATATTAATTTGCTGGTTTGATTATAGAGTGGGGGGATTAATACTAACAATCCAGTGTGGGTTTTGTGGGGATAGGAGGAGGAAGGAGTATCAGATATGTTTGCTGCTTTGCTGATCAAATATATACAGGTAGTCCTTGACTTACAACAGTTCATTTAGTAACCATTCAATATTACAACAGCACTGAAAAAGTGACTTACATTCAGATGCTCAATAACTGGCTCATATTTAAGATGGTTGCAGTGTCCCAGGGTCATGTGATTAACTTCTGCGATCTTCTGACAAGCAAAGTCAGTGGGGAAGCCAGATTCACTTAACAACCATGTTACTAACTTAACAACTGCAGTGATTCACTTAACAAATGTAGCAAGAAAAATCGTAAAATGGGGCAAAACTCACTTAACAAATGTCTCAGCAACATAAATTCGGGGCTTAATTGTGGTTGTAAGTCAAGAACTACATACACACACACAAACATACACACACACACACACACACATATACATATACATACACAAATATATTCATATATATACATATATTTACAAGGTAGGATTAAAAATAATTAAAAATACAGATAAGGACATTCTCGCCATGTTTTGTTGTTTTATCATATAGTAACTGCTTAAATTGCCAGGGCTCAAATGCTCCTCTGCCAAATTTTCAACACTCTGTCTTATCCCTGCTTAATCCTCTATTAGTCTGACCCTGGTAAACTCAACAAGACTTTGTGCACCTGTGCCTGAACAGCTGCGCTCTTTGCAAATGCAATGCAGTTAGACTAGTTTTGCTGCCTGTTGTAAGAATATATCTGTTATGCATGCATGTTTGTAAATTTAAAAAAGCAAAATGACAAGAGATAATAGGTCTCGGGTGATTGCTCTTCCAAACCCATCAAAAGGAGGAATAAAATTAGATTAACAATGTTATTGCTTGCAGCTGATTACAGACAGTTGTACCTTGGCAAAAAGAAAGGAGTTTTGCAAAGAGACCTAAACTGCACACCTGGAGGATAAATGGCCAGAGTATTGAATAAGTGAAATCTTTTAAATATTTGGGCATGATTCTTCACAGTTCCACCAAAGGCAGTGCACACCAAAATTATATCATACAAACTGCTAGAAAAAAAACACCAGTGGCTACAATTTTCACTTCACCAAAGGAGCAACATTAAAGCTACATTCAGCTAAGGCTGGTGTACAACTAATTTTTGATGCCCAGCTAGGATCTTACACTTCCTTTACTCCTCTTGAAAGGGTCCAGTCTATTTTAGAGTATTATTAGTATTAATAGTTTATTATAGTGAAATTTTTATTAGTTTTAATTATACTGATATTATTATTATTTTTAGTATTAGTATTGTTTAACAATATTCTATTGTTTAATAATTAGGATACTAATTTGTTTATGTTTTAATTATTATTATTATTATATTTACATTAAAGGGGAGTTAAAGTACATTATGGACTTGGTTATTTATGTAGTTGGTTAATGTTAGTTAGATTATGATTATTATATTTGTAACCCTGTATTCAGCTCTGAGAAGTGGGGGAGGGAGAGGGAGGGGTTTAGGGTGGGTTGGTTTTGGGATTTATATTATAACTTTTATAAAACTTTTCAATAAAAAAAAAAGAAAAAGAAAGGGTCCAGTCTAAAGTCCTATATTCCAGGCAGCCACTTGCACTCCAAATGCAGTATTATGCAGCAAGGCAGGGCTGTCTAAAGTTGAAATGGGACTTGTAGCATAGGACGTTGGTGGAACTTCTTTCCCACAGGTTTGAGTTCTTCCCTTATTGAGGACAATTGCAATCAATATGACTCAGGATAATTTCACGAAAACTTTAACATCTCGGCATTTCTAAGGAGGCATTGCTAATGATGGGCTATAAGTGTGCACTCAGCTCATTTGAACAATGTAACAAAGACCTGGAAGCCCAGGAGGACTGGTGTGCTGTATCTAAGAATATTTTTTTTGAACAATCAAGCCCCTTCTTTACTAACCAGTGAGATACTTGCACCACATGACAGTTTGCAAAGTCCAAAGAGCACTAACTTTAGCATGCTTCAATGCTCTCCCCACAGCAGTTCTGAATGGCCAATACATACAATTCTCCTATGAGCTGAGTCTGTGCCCCTGTGGACAAGAGGCTGTTGAACCAACAGTTCAAATCCTGCTATACTGTACTCTCTACAACAGGGGGTCTTCAAACTTGGCCCTTTTATGACTTGTGGACTTCAACTCCCAGGCACGCTGGCTGAGGAATTCTGGGAGGTGAAGTCCACAAGTCATAAAAGGGCCCCGTTTGAAGACCCCTGCTCTACAAGGACTCAAGGACCCACCTTATAACTCCATACCTGGTAGAATGTCTATGCAGATTCTCAATCATCCAGGTCATAGTTGTTCCAAAGATGCTTTTCAAAAGACAAATGGACTTTTCTTGCTTTTTCCGTGAAACGTTTCACTTCTCATCCAAAAAACTTCTTCAGTTTTTCAGAACTTCTTCACAAGCATCTTGGATGAAAAGCAAAATATTTTTAAGGAAAAAAACCCAAGAAAGTCCAGTTGCCTTTTGAAAAGCACCTTTGGGACATCCTTACTTGGTAAAACACCCAGGAAATCCTGATTCAGTTCTTATTAGATTGGTATGATTCAGTCTCCTTGAATGTAACTAAATTTTGTTACACTGCCTGTAAAATTAAGCAGACTTTGATTATCCACTGATGAACCCACCACCAATTGTAATATTTTATCTTGTTTTGTTTTCATTTTATTTTTAATTTTTAATGTGTTTTTGTTTGCATTTCTGGACAAAAATGCAAATATTCTGGAAAATATAATGAAACCATTGCAGAATACCTGAAGCTGGAAAAGTTTACATCAGGTTCCAAGCATCTTAGAGGAGATACGAAAGGATTCACATTATTAAAATTTGGGAAAAGGTTTACATTTTCAAACCTTTGTTGGGTAATTGCAGTCTGTGGACAGCAAAAGAGATGAATGGAAAAGTCACTGAGGAAAGAAGAAAAAGGCACATTGTCAGTCTTGAGCTTGTCAGAACTGATCAAGGTTAAAGAAAAAAAATGCTTTGAGGGAATCGATTTCAATGGAATGGCTGGATTTCAAAGAGGCATATTGTGTATCCAGCTCTGCAAAAAGCAGAATCCTCTAGAACTCCCAACAGGTTCCCTGGACTCTTTTGATTTAGCCAATTATGTACAAGAGCTTTTCAGAGAAGAAGTTGCAGAAAAGGAAGAGCATGAGTGGCCCAGCATTTTCTTCTCTGAAACAGCCAGAGGCCAACCTAATGCATTTGAACTTGCAGAAATTCAAATAGCAGTTATGGATTCTAGGAAATGCCTTAGATCAGGGGTGTCAAACTGCCAGCCCGCGGGCTGGATGCATCATATGTGAAACTACACCCACCACATTGCCGGCAATGGCAAAAAAAGTCACGATATGTCATGACATGTCATGTGACGTTGCGAGTTTGACACCCCTGCCTTAGATATAAAAGAAAGGAGACAAGAAGAAAAGAAAAGAAAAGAAAGAGGGAGGGAGGGAGGGAGGAAGGGAGGGGGAGGGAGGGAGGGAGGGAGGGAGGGAGGAAGGAAGGAATTGTGTGCTCCCTTCTGCATTTTATTGTCAACTATGCGTATGCAAAATAACTTTTTTTATAGAAGTCACTATAGCTGTTTTATTTAGCCTTACCCATTTGACTAGCAATTTACTGAGTTAGTTAGTTGGTTAGTTTCTATTTTTCCAGATTGCTCAACTCCTACAGGCCTCCTGATGATTTAAAACATGCAGCAGACCACAAATACAGTGAAAGCCATACATAGCACAGTAAACCATAAAATGGCGTTCTTCCTGCAGCCCTAAACTTACTACAGTAGGTAAAGCTCTGTGAAACCAAGGTGCAGAACTTTCTTCTGGTTACCGGAAGTGCCATTGCTGCTCTTGGAGTAAAACCAACCAGTTTAGAAGGCTGTTTTGCTTCTCTAATGCCAATGAAACAGTTCTCCCAAACCTGCAGAGCATTCGATCTGCTGCTTCAGTATGAAGCCTATTAGATTTAATAACATGGCAAAGCTAATGGCTTGGCACCTTTTGTAACTAACCTGTACAGTAGCCTTAAAGTTTTATGAAGATTAGGAAGTTGCATAGGAGTTATTTAATATACTACATTTAATATATTCAGCTTAATATACCAGAGATTCCTGGGTTACATAAGTTCTGGCTTACATAACTTCCCTTTTATGCAAATGCTTCCCCATCTAAAGTTTTCAAGGTGAGTAAAAACTGTCTGTTCCTCCTGGAGTGCAAAGCCGTCCAGCAGCACGGAATGAGGCGGACAGCTTCTCTGCCGGGGAAAAGGTTTCTTCCCTCAGTCACTTGTTGCCATAGTCACGCCTCAAGGAGCGTGTAAGGCAGGTTGAACTGTCTGCAGCTGCCATCTCAAGAGCTTTCTCTGCGCTCTCGCCATCCACCGGCGATGACTACAATGCTGTCATGCTGATTATTCTTCTTCTTTTTCATCTAATAATTAAGTCCATCTTCAGCCACCAGCAAAATGCCACTTTCAGGTACTATAGATGTATCTTGCTTTAGGGAGCAGTTGATCGAGTTCCAACGTTTGCAAAAGAATCAGCTATACAAGGCTTTCTAGAATACATTCACACTGGGGAGGGAGTAAATGCTATATTTCATCTAATACAATTCATTCTCCTATAGTTTTTTTCTCTCTCTTTTTTTCACACTTTGGTTAACAATTGGAGTTGAAATGGGAAGGCGTGGAATATTACAGGTGCCCTTTCCTAAGGAGATCGATCTAGTGGAACCAAGAAGGTGTTTCTCTATGGTGGCCCGCTCCCTGTGGACCATCATACCTGTGGAGATTAAATTGGCCCCACTTTGACACTCTTTTGCAAAGCGCTGAAGATGTGGTTTGGCCAATGGGCCTGGGGACCCAAGAGTGAGATGGAGATCATCAAGTAGTGGTTTGATTGTTGTCACCAGAGGGGTGGATACTTATTGCTTTTCTATTGTTCTTGTATTAGGCTTTCATCTTTTCAAGCTGCCTGGAGTCATTGAGAAAAGGTTGAGCAGCCATATAAATTTTCTTAAATAAAAATAAATTAATAACTTAACAATAGTCCTGAATAGGATCTTCTCCTTAGTCCAAAATTGTGTTTATCGCACGGCTTAATCTGATGCCTCTGGAGTACTCATAACTAAGAAATGAACACATTTGCTGTTCCTTTGTATCGCTGCAGCTTTTACTGGAAGCTCTGCTGCTGTAATGGTATATGGGAATGGCCTTGGCAGATAAGGGAAAGAGATGCCACCTAGGAAATGATTAGATAAAAGAAGGGGGACCCACAACTGAATAATGGGCAGAGAAATAAATTTAGGAAAGATCCTCCCAATTTATTAGATGGTAAAAAGAGATAGTGGAAAACTTGCAAGGTTATGTTAACATAGCCTTACAATAAAGTAAAATTAAATCATCTGATTGTGTTTCCTGTCTGGTCTACTTGGGAGGGTGACAGCTGCCCTCCATGTGGAAGTAACATTGAGTTTTCCAGACCAGCCCTTGGGAGACCCAACCTCCATGAATTCACCCAATCTTCTTTTAAAACCCCCCAAGTTAGTGGTTACTATGTAATGTGGAAGTTGTTTCTACAGGTTAAGTTGTTCCTACAGGAGTGCCTCAAGATGTGCTTCTTCTGTCTGACTCTTCTGTACAGTATTTCCTTCCAATCAGTTTCATTAGGATTTTGAAAGAAGAGAACTCCTGCTTGTTCACTTTCTTTATGACAGACAGCCATCTCTTCTCTCAGCTAAAGATCGTTGTGGTAAAGAAGGTGTTTGAGCCCTCTAATAAGTTGGATTCTCCTCTTCTGTATTTTTTTCAATTCTATTTAGATGTGAATATATCACACATTTATAGAACACCATTATAATCCACAAAGGGCAGTATGGTGGCTCTGTGGTTAAGACAGTTGGCTTGCCGGCTGGAAAGCTAGCAGCCCGGGTTTGAGACCTGAGCATCACAACACAATGGGGTGAGTTTCTGTTCTTGCCCCAGCTCCTGTCCACCTAGCAATTCAAAAGCATGCAAATGTGAGTAGATAAATAGGTACTACATCGATGGGAAGTTAACAGTGCTCCATGACATCACACAGGCCACATGACCATGGAAATGTCTTTGGACAGCACTGGCTCAATGACTCAATGGCCTTGAAATGTGTATGAGCATGCCCCTATAGTCAGCAATGACTAGCAGAGTAAAATCTGTAGGGACTCCTTACTTTATCTTATTATAATGTACAAGGGCATCATGAAGTTTACTTTTGAGTAATTTGTTTTATTATTATGCATTGTTTACTTAAAGCGCAGATACAGGAGAGGAATTAAACTGTACCACCATAGGATAAAATGTGCAAATACATGCTGGAACATAACTTCTTAAGTCATTTTAATGTAGACACTTTGAGAAGACAGTAAGATGTGCAATGTCAATTTTGGTGGTAAAGTATTTAAAGTTCATAGAAGTTATTTTGTCAGGACTTTGATATGAAACGATTTTCTTTAATTTTCAATATTTTGAGAAGTGAGTCTAAAAAGCTTCAAGTACATTGAGCGCACCAGGCCAACATATAGAAAAAGAGAAAGACAATGATCTATTTTTTTCTTTCATAGAGAGTTCCTGTTGCTAAGGAACCATTTCCTTTTATTTCTTTGCAGATCTTCTAACAAGGGGCCTCTCGGATAGTAAGAACCACAATGTGGTATCATATAGTGTAAAATGATGCTCTATTACCTGGAAATTGGAATTTTAATAACACACCTGAGGGATTGGATACTTGCAACACTGGATGAAAAGAACAAAACCAGTGAATGTGACTGCATTTAGATACAAGCACAAAATCATATTTTTATAGCCCTTTCTCTTCATCTCCGAGTCTACTACTAGTTGTCCTCAAGTAATAGAATGTGCTGATAATTATTAATTAGTAGTCATCATCACAATTGATTTTTTTAATTGAATCAGCAGGAAAGCTAAAATAAATGTATAAGCACCCAATTCACAGAAAGGTTGTACAACATCTGGTTAATGAGTTTATACTTTACAGCTTAAGTTACCTGGTGCTGTAGAGGTAGATATGAATAGCCTTGAAGAAGGTATGCAGGAACAGTCAAGGTAAAATAAGACACCACTCAGTCCTGGGCAAGTGTCAAGTAGGAGAAAGAAGCTCAGATTAACCAAACCTTGAACCTGTTTCATAGAAGAAGAAGCAGAGGGAAATTCTGGTAGAGTTTCTGATAGATATCGATATTATATCTAGAACAATAATTTCCTTTAATCAGAATAACAGAATAACCGAGGTGGAAGAGACTTTGGAGGTTTTCTAGTCCAATCCCCTTGTCAAGCAGGAGACTATATATCTTTTCAGACAAATGGTTGTCCAATCTCTTCTTAAAAACCTCCAGTGTTGGAGCAGCCAAAACTTCTGGAGGCAAGTCGTTCCACTGATTAATTGCTCTGTTGGGAAATTTCTCCTTAGTTCTAGGTTGCTTCTCTCCTTGATTAGTTTCCATCCATTGTTTCTTGTCTTGTCTTCAAGTGCGTTGGAGAATAGATTGACACCCTCCCTCCCCATTTTTGGTGGCATCCCCTTAGATATTGGAACATTGCTATCATGTCACCCCTACTCCTTTTTACTAGACTATACATACCCAGTTCCCGCAACCATTATTCATATGTTTTAGCCTCTGGTCCTCTAATCATCTTTGTTGCTCTTCTCCACTCTTTCTACAGTTTCAACAACTTTTTTGTATTGTGGTGACCAAAACTGGATGCAATATTTCAAGTGCAGTCTTTCCAAGACATTATAAAGTGGTACTAACACTTCACACGATCTTGATTCTATCCCTCTGTTAATGCAGCCCAGGAATGTATTGACTTTTTGGGCAGCTTTAGCACACCACCTCCTGATGTCGTCTGTCTCAAAAGGCTAATAATAACTTCTATTTTCTTTGATCATATTCCAGTTAGGTTTACTTACCACACTGAGCCATAGATAGCAGTTTGTGTTTGTACAGAGGAATGACATTCAAAGTGGAACTAAGCTCTGGAGATGGACTTACCTGGACTTCACACAATGCCAGTCTTCTCCTTTTGTTGTCATGGCCTGTCTCTTGCCTTTTGGAAAGATGGCAGGGCTACCTCTGTGCAAGTGTAAAAGCTAAGACCAGATGAACAGAACAAACAGATGGGCTAAGAGAGCTAGACTCTCTGATGGAGAGAAACACACTATGGACTTCTCAAACCCAATATGGAACAGAGAAGATATTCTGCAGTACACTTAAGCTTGCCTCTGCTGTCTTCTCAGCTAACCCCTTGATATACTCCAGTCTCAAAGCAGCACTTTCCCATTATATACTGCCTCCTTCTGTGTTGTATTTGTGTCAGAAAACACACAGCAGATGCAGAAGCTTAGTCAATCAAAGGTGTTCCTTGCTCAGATATTTTCCCCCCTTTTGGTACCCTACTGGTGGGAGTTTTAATTTTATACTGCCAAAGTAGGTTATTGTGGCATGCTGAAGTATACAACACAATGATAGCTCCCCATCATCTAAATTCTATATTAAACAAACAGTACATTAGAAGTCTAGTTGGGGGAGGGAAGGATGTGCTTTGATTTTGATTTTGGTATTGTGAGTCTGGAAGGAGTTTCTTGTGAAGGCTTATAGATAAGAACATTTTAATAGTCCAGTCACAATGCTTCCACAATAGGATGTTCACCCAAAGCTTTCTTTTCTCCTTATTGATACACTGGTGGGGGAAGATCAGGGTCAGTTCTGAAAATATCAGGAAAGCTTCATTGTTACTTAATATTTTTTTATCCTGTAGGGAAGAACAATTAAGAAGGGAGAAAAAGGGTCAGAAAAACAGCTTTAGCTTTATAATATACTGTATATTTAAGAAGACATCCTTTCTTGCTCACTCACTCTCTCTCCCCTCCCTCCCTCCCTCCCTCCCTCCCTTCCCCCTTTCTTCCATCTTAGGGGAAAAGAAGGGATCATATCTGTTGTTTCTATTTTTATAATTGTTATCAACATTTTTATTTATTTGTTTTAAATTTAAAAACAAAAAACCCCAACATTTGAAGTAGAAGCAGAGAGAAGTCTAGACACAGGCTTGGTCCCAGTGATTGAAAGAGACTATCAGCAATTCAGTGAAACGCAAAGCATTTGATATCCAGAGTGTTTCAGAAGTTAACTTTTATATACTCAGTATGTCATGAATCAGCTGAATTTGAGGGAGTGGAGAAGAGGAATATTGCCACAAGAAATACTATTCATTGAAGAAAGTTCATCTGTAGCAAAATAGTTCTAATTTCTGGGTAATGAAGGGGCTGCTTCAGACATGAATCACTAGGAAATAAGCAGACGTGAAAGTATAACATTTAGCACAAATTGAAGGGCAGAGTCTGCACTTATGAGTACTTTTATATTTTTCTACTTTTTCCCGAACGTGGGGTTACATTTTGCTTTAAAAAAAGAGATTGACTGTAGGAGCCATGAACTCTCTTGTATGCAGCTTCTGAGAAGTCATTTCCTTTGTGTTTAATGGGATTTTCTTGCAGGTAATCAAGGTCACCACACAGTCTTAAATGCTGGGGAAAGAATTAACTCTGTAGAGCAGGGGTGTCAAACTGCTGGCCCGCGGGCCGGATGCATCATGCTGAAACTACGCCCCCCCCCCATTGCCGGCAATGGAAAAAAAGTCACGATACGTCTTGACATGTCACGTGACGTTGCGAATTTGACACCCCTGCTGTAGAGGGACCGAATAATTATTTTTGACAGATTAGCATCTCTGTGTCTATCTATAGATCTTCCACTTCTTCGCTCTAGTTGGCGAAGAAATTGGACTCTAAGGAAAGAAACACAATGAATGAACAACACATGGTGGATAACTGGCTTGTAATTTTCCCCTTGTGAATAAAGCAAAGTGCATGTCCAAAGAATAAATGGGTTTGTTGGTTTCATCTGCAGTCCTCTGCTCCTAACCTCAGGCATCCTTTCCAATGTAATTCAGGCCATTTCAGCACCACTTATAGTTTCAGTTATTACCTTAGATAGAAAGAACTAAGCTGTAATTTTTTCCATGCTTCAAAACAGAGAACACGGTATCCAAGAAACTTCTTCAGCTCTGACTGCATGGTGGGGAATGGAAGGATTTATATCCCTTGCAGACAGCTGGTCATTTGCATTCTTTTAAAAAAGTCATTGAGGCCACTTGGAGGTTTGTCTGTGTCCTCAGGGTCACCTGAGTAGTGCAAATGGGTGTGGAGCCTTCTTGGCTGCAGGATGTTTTCTGCCCTGTGTCCCTTCACTGTTGAAGACAGACACCCGCTGTTGGGGATGAGTCTGTATGGTCTGCATCTCAGACTGAAGCACAAACGGTTCCAGTGATCTGCAATGTTTTCTGGAAATCCATTCATATTCCTGTACCATTCGAAGGGTGTTCATCCCAAAGTGAATAGTTAAATGTCTATGGAGATTCTCAGTCAGTTGAGAATCAGACAACACAGACTCATCTCCCAACAGCCGACGCCTGTCTTCAATGGTGAAGGGACATAACGCAAAAAATATCCTGCAGCCAAGAAGGCTCCACACCTATTCGCACTACTCAGGTGACCCTGAGAATACAGGTAAACCTCCAAGTGGCCTCAATGACTCTCTAAAGGAATACAAATGACCAGCTATCTGCAAGGAATATAAATCCTTCCATTCCCCATCATCCAGTCAGAGCTGAAGAAGCTTCTTGGATGAGAAGTTAAATATCTTCAAAGAAAACGAAAAAGTCCAGTTGTCTACTGAAAAAGCCCCTTTGGGGCAACCATGATCTGGATGACTGAGAATCTCCATAGACAGAGAACACAGTATTGAATTACTCCTATTGCCTTCAATTTTTCCCTGCCTGGCAGTAGCACTTCTGATACTTGTTGGTTTGTTGGTAAGCTAGAAACAACTCAACTAAAGTCTACTTTTCAGTAGGTACTATGAGAAGGACAATAAAAATAACAAAGATTCTTCTGAAGGGGTTCCAGAAAGCCTTTGCTGGTTGACTGAGAATGGATGAAGGTTTCTTCATTTTTTTTTCTCAGTTAGGAAATGAAAAAAAAGTCTCCCACAAAGTCTATGGGCTCGTGAGAGAGGTTAAGGAAAATAACCATGCACGAAGATAAAGAAGTTCTCTCTGAAAGAAGTTTCCCTGCTCAATTAAATCTTGTCATCTGCAGTGGATGACCTTGGGCGGGTCACACCTTCTCATCCCTAGGAAGCAGGCAGTGGCAAATTTCTTCCCCAATCTTGTCAAGAAAATTGTAGGGATGTCCATGTAGTCCCCAGGAGTCAATGACTCAGAAGTACAGGGACTGGTAAGGACGCTGATACACACACTTGGGGGGGAGGAATATAATTCCCTATCCTATGTACTTAACTCAGCCAGAGGAAAGCTTTCTTAACTTTCTTCTGGCATATTTCCATTCATCTATTCCAGCATCTGAAAGAAGTAATATATAACAAGCTTTCCTCCATCTTTCCACTGCAGCAGTTAAAAAAATAGCTATAGACTGAATTAATTCAGACAATTTTAATACTTTTGTTAAGTCAGGTGCATGAAATAAAATGCAGAGGTCCCTCTCTATTAGTGTCCTATTAATTAGTCTGGATAATTTGAAATTAAAATGAAAAAAAGGAACACTATTACCTGGTTTAAACATTTCAGGTTGTTATGGGGTAGGGCAAAATTCTTGTAAGCTGGTGTCGGGAATTTTGCATTGAAAGTTTAGTCTCGAGTCCAACAAAGGAATCACCTCTGTGGGAAGGCAAGCTTTAATCTCCTTTCCCTCTTTTGAAGTTGACCTTTCCCTGGAGGCACATTGACTCAAGGCAGAACCTTTTGCTCCACCTAGGAACATCACATTTAGAAATGTGGCAGCTCTCCGACGGAGGGCATGAAAATGTGGACGTCTCAAAAGCTCTGTAGCTCCAAAGATGCTCCTTTGGGATCTACCCTTATCTGAAGCCACAATGCCAAACTTTTCTAACATGCTTGGTGTTTTCAACTGTAACCTTAAATTAACACAGCTGCACCAGATCCAACCATTAAGGACTCATGCTATGTGTTGAATAGACTCGTATAACAGCACGCCAAGATGCTGCTGTGTTTAACTAGGAGCAATTCATTGGCATGCTCTCTGGAACATCTGTAAATAGTTTCAAGCACCTAACTGCAAATTTTACCTTTGGCCCATCTCAAAAATGTTTAAGTACCTAAGGTAGCTTTCACCAACTTCGCAATTTCCACATGGGTTTTGCTGCCTTTTCCAAGGTTCATCATCATTTGATTGTGCTGGCTGGGAAAAGATGTGTTGGAAGGTATCACACCTGGATGTTTGGGGAAGTTGCCCTATGGTGATGATTTGCAAGCTTCCAAAGCTAACTAGAACCCTGCCACCCAATTTGACAGGTGTGTCTGTCTCTGTGTCTCTGTGTGTACATAGATAGATAGAGACAAACAGAAAGATAGACAGGCAGACAGAAAAGGTCCAGTTAAACTGATTTATTGCTACTCATGCCTTTGCATAGGAATATTCTCAACTCATAGTTAGTACCCGCTTGGAATTAGATACGGGTCAACCAAATTCAAAGGAGGTTGAACTTATTTTGCTTGTGGCTACATAGTGATTCTAGGCTGATACCTCTTTTAATTCCACCCCCAGATCAGTTGGGTCTTCTACTCTTCAATATTTTTATTAATGGCTTGAATGAAGAGATAGAAAATCAAGTTTTCAGAAGACACAGAATTTGGTAGCCAAGATATTTTTATTTGTTTGTTTGTTTGTTTGTTTGTTTGTTTGCCACCCATCTCACATTTCAGGTTACTCTTAGCACCTGAATATAGTAGAAGACATAAAATTTAAACCCCCAGTTGGTTAAAGAAATGGGCTGAAAATAACATAGCTAAAGTTATTTAATTCTAGAATTATTTATAACTAGAGACATGATTCCTCACATAGGAAACAGCATTCATATGCACAAGTGCAAGATGCGGGCCATCTAGCTTAGCAACCGCACATGTGAAAAAGTTAATCAAACTCTACTATGAGAACGACATCTAGTTATGGCACACTTTAGGGCAGACTCAGAAAAATTTAGACAAATTCAGAGTATAGCAACAAATCATGAGTCATTTGTTGCATCAAGCTAGGATTTATTTTATCTGAGCTATTAATATCATACTGGAAATGTTCTCTCCTATACTGTCCCCAACCCTTCATATTAATTCTAGGCATCAAATAATATTGTTAATTATTTATTTAGTGCATTAGATTTTAATCAGAAAGCATTTTCCTCCATAGATGTTTTTTGTTTTCTGTAACAGATACATTTATTTTTGTTTATTTAGACAGGGTGGCTATTAGATTAATGACATGAATTGTGAATACAGGCAGTCCCTAGTTTACAGTGGCAATTGCTATATGGCACACTCATAAAACTTAATGTCATGTGATCACAATACTGAGCGACAGCTGTTCTGGTTGCCACTGTTAAGCAAGGACTGTGAAGACTGTTAAGCAACCACCTCACTTGACCATGACTTCCAACTTCCTGCTGGCTTCCCCATTGCCAGAAATTATAATCATGTGTCTATGGCTCGCTGCAACATCATAATTGTGAGGTGGATGCCAAATGCCTGGATCACAATCACATGCTTCCAGGGATGCTGTCATAGCCAGAATGCCAAGGACTGGTAATAACTGTCACTCATTCAACATCATTGAAAATTTGAATGATCTCTGAAGAGCGTTCCACTGCATCAAAACAAGGAAAGAACAGAGTTGCTGTAACTATTTTCATCCTATTTATCACAACTCTTCAAAAATAGGCTCATTCCTCAAAACAGAGCAGAATATCTGTGCCAGCTTCTTAGAAGAATCCATAGCTTATAGAATGTTTATATGCACACAGAACACTGTACAATAGATGCACATCAAGGATTCAGTGGAAGGGCCAAGGCTTTTAAAGGCATTCTTTTGTCCCCAAGTGCAGCAGGTGGTTGATGTGTTTCTATATAAAATAGCTTCTTTCAATTAAACCATACTTTAGTTTATTTATAACAGCAAAATTAGATAAATTTCTCACCATCTTTAGTCTTTTCTTCACAGCAGCAATGCTCTATTCATTCCTGCTGTCCAAAGAAGCTTCTCCTTTCTTTAGTTATTGATCAGGATTCTTTTTCACAGCAAGGACTGTTTGAGAAGTGAAACTTAAATTGGGGTAATAATCACTATAAATAAGGAGTTAGCGTATGACAGGAGAGAGAGAGAGAGAGAGAGAGAGAGAGAGAGAGAGAGAGAGAGAGAGAGAGA
>NW_015387430.1:299894-353251 GCF_001527695.2 Protobothrops mucrosquamatus
ATAACAATTATATTTTTAAACAGACTGCAGAAAAGGCAGGAGTTAAATGATGGTAGATCTGTCTAGACATCAGAATAAAAGCAACAGTAAGATAAATAGAAAACTTGTAGGTTGTTCACCATAATCAGAAATCTGATAAATTCAGCTTCAGTTTCATGCCTCACCTTATAATGGACCGCTTACATTTTGAATTTATTTATTTATTTGTAAAGGACCACTTTGTATCTAATAATTCAAATGTTTATTCTTTCTCCCCATTTATACTTTCAAAACTTCCAAATTTTTTATTCATATTGAAGAGCAGGTTGGTGTGGGAGTGTCCTGACAACCTAAATTTCATCTAATTGATGCTCTCCATAGGGTTCTTAAAGGTCTTATTTGCAACATAACTGCTTACACAATGGCAAAATTATCTGTTACTGTTGCAATAATCTAGTTGTATGCAATCTAAATGATGCCTTAGAAGAAGGCTTTGGCACCATTTGTTTGCTAGCATAAAAATCTCACCGCAAATGCGACAGGCTGAAAAATAATGTGTGCCAACACCAATTAGTTTTTAAAAAAGAATTAGTCAAACACAATTTCCAGCAAGAATGTTCAGCTTTGTTTACTATTCTTTTAGATATCTTTCTGCTGTTTGGAAACCTTTATTTTGATGAAACAGTTTTCTAAAGGTTGTTTAAAAAATCTCTGCATTTCCCGCTTCAGCTTCTCCATAGAAAGTGTTACGAACTCTTTTTGTTTTCCCCCTGAGCATCCAAAAGAAGGCATCCATGAAGAGTAGGGGCTTGCTCCAAACTGTTCATTATGCAGCCATGTGATTGAAATCCTGTTTCTTTTTTTTTCTTTTTTTTTTAAAGATTTTTATTCACATAAGGGTGGAGTCATCAAAAAGATAATATTTTACCATACATCCACCAGTCCGGCTTCACTGCCATTTCTTTTCTAAAAAAAAAAAAAGTTTCTTGGGGGAACACCCAAAGAGGCAATCTTGTATAAAATCTCGTTTTATATTTATTCCAAACTCTTAATATAGTACATCTAATAAAATGATTGTCCCTTTAACTTTATCATACCATAAATAACCATCTAAACCTTAATTCATAGCCTTCCAAATCAAGTAGCCTCTTATTCTGGAGGTTCACCCACTATTTTAGTCAGACCAAACAACATGCATCAAAGTACAATTTTGATTCTGGTAAACCCAAACCCCCTCTTTCCTTAGCATCTTGCAATAACTTATATATAATTCTTGGTTTCTTTCCTTGCCATATAAACTTGGAAATATCCCTCTGCCATTGTTTAAATGGAGTATCCATTGCAAGTATTGGTATTGTCTGAAACAGAAAGAGCATCTTTGGTAAAACATTCATCTTACTTACAGAAATTCTACCCAGTAGTGATAAATGTAATTTGTCCCATCTTTGTAAATCCTTTTCAATATCATTCCCAAAAGGTGCATGATTATTTTTGAAACAATTTTGTGTTTGTGTTTGTCAACATAACCTTCAGATATTTCACCTTTTTCTCAAACTTAAAACCAGACTTTTTAATCAATATATCACAATCCTGAGAAGACATATCCTCGATCAACATTGTTGTTTTCTGTTTGTTTATTTTAAAACCTGCTAAAGCCCCAAAGTCATTTAATTTCCTCATCAAATATTCTATCTTATTTTTTGAGGGTCATCAGCAAATGCCCTCAATTTATAAACTTCTTTCTTGATACTTATGCCTATTATTCTCTCATCTTGCCTAATATCTCTGTTCAAAACTTCCAGCACCAAAATAAACAACAGAGGAGAGAGGGGGCATCCTTGTCTCGTACCTTTTTGAATTTCAGATTAGTTAAATCACCATTAATTACAATTTTTGCTTGCTGTGATGTATAAATATGTTTGACTCCTTGAATAAAATTCTCTCCAAAATCCATTTCTTCCAGGATTTTAAACATAAAAACCCAATTTAAATTGTTGAAGGCCTTCTATGCATTTAGGAATATTAGAGCTACCTGTTTCTCATTGCGATATTGTAAATATTCAATGATATTCAAAACAGTCCTCACATTATTCCTTAGCTGTCTTTTTGCCAGAAAGCCAGTTAGGTCTTCATGACTATATGCCTGTAAGATCTTCTTTAGTCTTTCTGCAAAATTGCAACAAAGAGTTTATAGTCTTTGTTTAATAAGGAAATTGGTCTATAATTCTTTTTCTTTGTGATATCTTGACCCTCCTTCAGTAATAACACAATATTGGCTTCCTTCCATATTTGGGTATCCTTCCCTCCTATAGTATATCGTTCATTATGTCCTTTAGTGGCTGAAGAAGTTCCTTTTTGAAGCACTTATAATATTGGCTTGTAAGGCCATCTGGTCCTGGAGCTTTGCCTGGTTTCATTTTTTTTAATAGCTTCTGATATTTCAAAGGCCATTATTGGGGCATTCATAAGTTGTCTCTGAGTTTGTGATAGCTTAGGTAACCTTTGTCAGGAGATATTCATCTGTTTTAGACATATCTAACTCCTGGTTTTTTTTTATAAAAGTTAGAGTAAAAATTATGAAAAGTCTTTTTAACAAGTTCTTTATCTGTTATTACTTTATCACCTTCACAAATTTTCTCAATCAATCTCTTTTCCTTTTCCTTCCTTGATTTACATGCCAACCATCTCCCTCATTTATTTGCAAACTCCCTCGTCTTTGCTTCACATACTTCAATTTTGTTTCTATTTCTTGTTTAACATGGAGAATTGTTGCCGTAACAATTTAATTTGATGTGAAATTTTAGCGTCCCTAGGTGTCTTTTGCAACTCAATTTCTTTCTGTCTTAATTTTAACCAATATCTTTTGTGTCTTTTCCTGAGATTTCTTCTTCTCTAAGCAGTTATACTGTATAAAAAACCCCTCATAATAGCTTAACTTGCATCCCACACAGTCGTTAAGGCCGGAAGGGGGTCCTGGGTTGTAGCAGATTCTCCACAGTTTTAGGCTTAGAATGTTTTCTAAGCCAGAAGAAAATCCCCTGGGAAAGGGGAAGCTTTGGAAACCCTGTTTCTTTCTAAAATGTAACTCACATTGTAAAAGGTGGCAGAACATTGCATTTGTGACCACCATCTTGATATTTCTGACCCACCCACCCCCCTGATGCTGTTGCCCTGATACTTTGAATTAAACAGCAATGATGCAGTTTATTTAATGCCAATATGATGCAAAGTTTTATTGTGATGTTTCTGGTAGAAACTCCCATACCCTTGCTAACTCCTGCTTCCAGTCTAAGAGCTGTTGCTATAGTTCTACAGAGTCTATTATTTGTACCTCTGTAACTGTCTGATTTGATACAACAACCAAACAGGACAGATTCAGACTCCAACAGATAGTTAAGACTACAGAAAAAAAAACAATTGTGACCAGCCTGTCTTCCATTGAGGGCTTATATATTGTGTGGGTCAGAAGGAAGGCTGAGACCCTTCACATCCTGAACATAAATTATTTCAACTCCTCCCTTCAAGACACCACTATAGTGCATTGCATGCCAAAACAACTAGACCCAGGGACAGTTTTTTTCCTTCAGGCCATCACTCTTCTGAACACTTAATTCTTACAATGCTGTCTAATGTTTATGTATATTTACCCATGTAGTATGGTTGTAGTATTATCTCCTATCCTTATTATTATCTTCTTTACTTCTCCTTATTGATATGATGATGATGATGATGATAATGATGATGATGATGATGATGACGACGATGACGATGACGATGACGATGACGATGACGATGATGATGATGACGATGATGATGATGATGATGATGATGATTCTTCTGTTGTTTTGCATATAGACCAAACTTCTGCATTGGAGAAAAATTTGTTGTGTGTCTAATCACATTTGGCCACACAGCCTATTCTATTCTATTCTATTCTATTCTATTCTATTCTATTCTATTCTATTCTACTCTACTCTACTCTACTCTACTCTACTCTACTCTACTCTACTCTATTCTATTCTATTCTTCTTTAATGGTGCAAAACTTTGACAGGGACACACCAAATTGCTTTCTTGTTTACATTAGATTCAGGATATATCATTTAATATCAAATGACATCTCTTTATTTGTTTAGTAAACAAATATGGCTGCTCTTCACATAAATATGTTCCTGGGCAACTAACACTTAAAGCAAAAAGGGACAAAATAAAACATAACCTGGGGTTAAAATCATAAATAAAACGACATAGAATGGCAGTTGAAAATAATTGAACACCATAGCTAGTCATACTTGATATGTATTTTAAAAATGCAGGTTGCCACTAGATGGCAGCAAAGAGATACCTTGTTACTTCCTCCTATAGGTAGTTAAGCAAAGCACACCTTCCCAGCTGACCTTCTAAAGAATGCTTCTGTGCAATATCTCCAAGGAAAATGTCAGGCTTTAGAGTTTCAAGTCTTTATCATTATCCTGACAACTGGTCCATTGAACACTATAGTTTATAGCAGGTAGGCATGCATAAATCATAACTTATTTCCCAGAAGTCTCTCAAGACCTGGCTCTATCATCAGGCTTAGGGTGGGGGTGGGGGGTCTCAAGGGACCCATGACAGCTTGAGGTGATTCCCTTGATGATGATTCTCTTGTGTGTGCTTTTTTTTTTAATATGACCGTACTTGACAGGTTTATTGTTTTTATACTTCTTGTTTGGCTGTATGCTGCCCAGAATCATTTCTAGTGAATGGGTGACCATATAAATTTGATAAATGAATGATAAATAAATATGGTGGAATTTTTAATCTCCCAACAATCTTTTAAGTGCTGTAATGTACCTGCCTCTTTCATAAAACAAAATTCATAAACCTAAGAAAATTGGGATTGAAGCCTATTCAAAATATACAAAGAAAGAAACATGGCAAAAGGCAGCTTAGACTGGGTCTTAAACTTTAAGGAAGTTTTAGTTCTTGTTCTTAATATAATGACAAACATTGCAGAGCACAAAACTGTGATATTTATTGATGTCCTACCTGGAGGTGACAAGAGAAATATATTGTCCAACTACAATTGTAGTGATTTTCAATTGTATTTCCTTTTAGTTTGCACAAAGCATTACCACTGCCAAAAGCTTTTACTCTTGCTCTCTGGAACAAGACTTCAGCAAAGCATTTGGAAAAGAAGTTAAACAAAGTTAAGGTGTCACGGAGCAAAATGTCAACCTTCCCAATACTGTGTTGGGGAAGATCAGGTAGTTCTGTAAATAATGCTTTGAAATGTCAATGGATCTTTTCTGCAGAACAGTCCAAACAAGTTAACAAGAAGAAAAACAGTTTAATTAGTAGTGTTTGCAGGTTAACCATCAAATTGTAGGCAAGGACAAAAAGAGTTCCAGGTTCTGGACCGCTCTTTTGAAACACCAGGAAGTTGATTCACAGAGCTATGGGAGGGTACCTGCAAGGTTAAACCATTTAAATCTTGGGGGAACCCAGAAGATAATTCTCTTGCTCAGAAAAATTGTGCAATAGGAAGTTTATTTTATTATTTATTATTATTATTATTTATTAAATTTATATACTGCCCTATCTNCCCTATCTCCCTTACGGGACTCAGGGCGGTGAACAGGCGATACTAAAAACCACGATAAATATACACAAGTTTCTGTTGTAAAATCAAATTAAATAACAGGCCTGCTCTAAAAACACCCCATACAAAACCCCCACTGAAACATAATCAAACTACGCCAGGCCGGCCGCACGGAATAGATGGGCCTTCAGGGCTCGGCGAATGTATTTAATTGTGAACTTTATATACTGCCCATCTCACTATCATTTGTGTGTCAACGCTACTAACATTGGATGTTTTTGCATTGACAACAGATGGAAATGTAGCCATCTTTTACCTTTTCCTTTTAGAGTTAGATGATGCTGGGAGGGGGGATGTGAACGAGAGTCCAGCTAGACATAACAACACCAAACCTAGCGTGAGAAACAAGGTTATTGTAACCAGAGCTGATAAGGAATTGGCGGGCTGGAGAACTGGAGAGGAAGCCCCCGCTTCAAGCTAATTGGGGAATGTGATTTATGACAGTTAATTGGAGGAGGGAATTGTGCTTTGATACTATGTGCTCAGGGGAGGGGTATTCAGTTTTTGGCTTTGATTATGCAGTGCCGATGTTATGTTACTCAAAATAAAGATTCTTTAAGGTAAACAATGCCTCGAAGTTCTTTTGAAGAGTTTCATCTGTCGGAACCATGACATTGTGTTTATATTATGTTCATCTCAGTTGTCATTCATGCAGCAATGTTTTAAATATAGTGGTCCCCAAAGGACTAGATGTATGTGCTACGGGGTCCTTGGTGCTCTCTGAGCTTGATTGTTTTCTTGCAGACGTTGCATTTCCGAACTAGGCAACCTCATCAGTGCTAGTGAGTGTGAATGAATGAATGAGCAACCCCCACTTTCATTAGCACTGATGATGTTACCTTGATGGGTAATTAAATGCCTACAAGAAAACAACCAAGCTCAGAGAGCACCAAGGACTCCAAAATCCAGAAAGATTGGTGTTTAGTTAAATTCTCATTCCACATATATAAACAGTAAAATAAATTCCCAGTGATAATTTTGCAAGTCTGATCAATTAAAACTTCCTTCCTCAAAAATAGACTGTTTAGCCAATGAAATTCTTGGTGGCCTATCTTTATGTGTACATTTCCTCAATAGCCTGAATAAAATATTTATTTAGAATTAATAATAGAATGCCTCTTAAAATATAAATCAATCAAAGGCTAATATTCATTTCAATAGGATTAATCTTACCCAAGCAACTTGATAGAATTTTAATCCATTTTAATATCCACAGCAGTTTTATCTATAGCATTTCACATATTGATTTCCACATATTTTGGCATGTTTCAGTAGTAGATACAATCCTAAAAGTCTAATAAGTTATAAAACTCAGCATTTCACATTGATGTAGTAATGTCACAAATCCAAAATGAAATAAATTCAATTTTTACATGTATTTATTCATTTAATTCAATATATATGCCTGCCTAACTTGCAGAAGTGAGTCTGAGTGAGCAACACTGTTTAAAACAATAATATAATTAATAACTAGTAACAATAATAACAATAAGATAAAGTAAAATCCAACCAGCAAAGTAAAACAAAAAAGTAATTAATCTTATGAACTGAATAGTTATCAAATTGTGGAAACACCCATATCAGTTTAAGAGATGAAATAATTTTCTAATATTACCAAAATGTCACTAGCATATAAAAAAAATTTATATTTCAAATCACCAATGCAATAATAATGATAATCATGAAACTGCCTACCACAAAGTGCTAATGGTGCAAGAATTAAGTCAAAAATCAAATGGAAAAAATAGACAGCCTTCATATGTGCTACATTGTGATGCAATTGTTCCAGAAATTAATCAATTTGTTATTGCTCTTCCTGTTGTTTGCAACTAGTAAGTTACAGCCTATTCAATAAAAAGGCAGGAACCCATATCTATGCATAACTTGCTTTATAAAATTAATCTGAGTCATGTCAAAAGCTTACTCAGCATCTAAAAATATTAATATAGCAGAATCCAATTTACCTTGAGCTATGTCCAAAATTATTATTAATAAATGTAAGTTACTCATTGCTTGTTTATTTTTAATTAATCTGAGGATAAATTATATATAGTAACACACTCTGCAATCACTCTAGCCAACAAATCTCTATTTCCCTACTTTTGTTTTTGAACAATCAGTTCTCTGAATTCATTCATTCATTCATATGAACATTCAACTATCAGACAATGCATAGAAATGCATAAGTTAACAATATGGAAGAGAAATCCATGTAAAACAGCATTGCATGCCTATCAACTCTATAGGGTTTTTTTGTAAGTCACCAACACAGAAATTAAAGTTTGCATACATGATAAAGGCTGTTTGTATAATTCTGACTGTATTCAGTAAAATACTTGAATTAATAGACTATGGATCTGATTAGTCCTGAACTCATCATAGATTTTAGAATCTCACTAATCCACAGCTTGTTGAAACACATTTGAGTGAATGGCATTAATTATGATTAGGAGTCATCATTTGGGGTTCCCATCACATACTAAATTAAATCTAAATGAAGAACAGTGTTGTGTTAAAGGGTAGAAAAGAAGGACAATGTCCCAATTTTGCTGCTCAAACTCCAACCCACGACAAAAACCAACTTGCATGGAAAGAGCAGTTTGTGGCAATTCACTCCACAACTTTTACTAGGATCACCATGTCTGGACCACAAAAATCCATCTGACCACTAGTCAGTTGTAACCCCCAATCCCTAGTTGGAAAATTCAAATTCTTACGCATAGATTTTATTTATGTCCAGATGGTTCCACTCCAGATCTATTGGTGTTATGAAGATTATACTTGTCTTTTCAGTAAAGCAAACTAGGGGTCATTCTCCAAAAAGTAGATAGGGCCAAAATTTTATCTCACCCCATCATTTACATTAACATTAACATTTGCATTAAGTTAAATTAAATGTTAATAATATTATAATGTATATATATAGGATTTATTTCTAATATCTATCAGCTTAACAATTATAATATGGTGAGAAATATTAGGGAAGCTCTGGAGGACAGTAACTAAGGTTTTTTGAGATTCTCATAGAGCTCTGAATTTTCAGGTTGCCTGTCACTACAGTTTTCAAAAGTGTGTTGTAAGAGTTTGTGCATTAAGCAGAGACAACTCCAAATGATTCTTGGGGTTTTGACAGTTGTCCAGATACATGTGTCTAAAGAAAACCCTGCTAGCATTGATAGTGTCTTATCCAAAGATATCTCAAGGAATAGAATAACAGAGTTGGAAAGGACCTTGGAGATCTTCTAGTCCAGCCCCCTGCTCAAGCAAGTAACCCTAAGACAAATGGTTGTCCAATATCTTCTTAAAAACCTCTGGAGGCAAGTCGTTCCACTGATTAATTGTTCTAACTGTAAAGAAATTTCTCCTTAGTTCTAAGTTGCTTCTCTACTTAATTAGTTTCCATCTATTTTATTGCTTCTTGTGCTGCCTTCAGGTGCTTTGGAGAATAGCTTGACTCCCTCTCTTTTGTGGCAGCCCCTGAGATATTGGAACATTGCTATCATGTCACCCCTAGTCCTTCTCTTCATTAAACTAGCCATATCCAAATCCTGCAACTGTTCTTCATATGTTTTAGCCTTCAGTCCCCTAATCATCTTTGTTGCTTTCCTCTGTACTCGTTCTAGAGCCTCAATATCTTTTTTATATCACAATAACTAAAATTGGATCGATATTCCAAGTGTGGTCTTACCAAGGCATTATAAAATGGTATTAACACTTCACATGATCTTGATTCTATCCCTCTGTTAATATAGTCTAGGACTGCATTGGCTTTTTTGGCAGCTGCAGCACACTGCTGACTCATATTTAAGTAATTGTCCCCTAGGACTCCTAGATCCCTCTCACAGTTATTACTACTGAGCCAGCTATACCTGTGTGTTTGATTTTCCTTGCCTACTGTATTTCCCCGAAAATAAGACCCATCATCATCATCATCATCATCATCATCATCATCATCATCATCATCATCATCATCATCATCATCATCATCATCATTATTATTATTATTATTATTATTATTATTATTATTATTATTATTATTATTATTATTATTATTATTATGCCTCCAAAAGAGGCACCAGGTCTTATTTTCAGGGGGGGGGGGTTTCCACAGTCTCACCTCGCAGTGGTGGCACCAACAGCCCCAGCCAGCCAGCCCACTTCTTCTGCAGTCGAAGGAAATGCCTCTGCAGCTGAGAGTAGAGTTCTGGACTGATATGTGGTGCCCCTGGAAAAGCCTCTGACAGCAACATGCTGGCTGAGGGGGGGGCACCGCAGAAGAAATGGGCCAGTGAGGCGAGGCAGGTGCCAATTCATGGGAGGCCTGGCTGCAAAGTTAGGGGGTGTGGGGCACGTGGGGCAGCTCTACCCCCCACCTCTGCCCTAGCTTGATTTTTAGGTGTGTGCCTTGCCCCAAAACTAGAGCTTATTTTTGGGATAGGCCTTACTTTCAGGGAAACATGGTAGATGTAGAACCTTATTTTTCTCACCACTGAATTTCATTTTGACAGATATCCAAAGCTGGAAATAGTAGGTAGGGAAAGCCTACTCTCCAGTAGAGACTCCTGGGAAAATAATATTATTGTCAATTTCTACCAGAACAGATCAGATTGTTTAAGACAGTCTCAGTATGTGCTGTGCATTTTGACAGAGCACAGTTTTAGCAGACAGGGAATTGATAGGAACAATATAAATTATTAGTATAATGCTCTGTAGTTTAGACTTTTTTGAAAAAAAAACTTTCAGAATTTTTCCCCTTATTAGGCCTTCCCTTTGTTCCCTATGAATAATAGTGCCAAATAGCAACATTCGCTATCCTGCAAATATATTGTCTGGTTTTTCAATAAAGATGAGGCATGAACTCTATTGCCATCAATCCAGATGGCATTTCTCATTGTTTTTTATTGACCTCCAAGGTCGGAACAAACAGCCTCATTGACAGCCAATGAATGCAATTTTGTAAAAGAAAAATAAATTTTAAAACTGGGAGATATAACGAAAAGGAGTGAAACTTCACTCTTCTTTAATTTGATGTACAGAATCTTTTGCCTCTTCTCATCTCTTATGAAGCCAGTGAGAATCAATGGAGATAAAAAGGGCAATCTATTCACAGTCTAAGACACTGAAATCCGATTATCTGCAATTAGAAAGTTTTTTTTAAAAAAACAACATTTCATTTGAGACACAAACATGCTTAATGATAACCCTATTGCAAACAACTAAAACATTTACATGTCACACAATAGGGGTCTGTCCAATTACCACCCTGCAGATGTCCACATTTCCCCAAAATGATCAGAATAATTGACACCAAAATCCTTATTAGTAGGTTGAGCAGCCAAGAATGTAATAGGACAGAGAGCTGAATTTCTTACAGGCAGTTCTTTCCATTTCAATTGATCAGATTCCTTGCAAGAAAAAAAAAACCCCGGTATAGCCATTCTGCAAATTAATAGTCAGATCTGTGTCTAGCACTTCAGGAACATGAAATATACCTGTAAAATGGCTTGGTTGTGATGTGATTCTGGTGTGGGTTTTTTTCCCCCTCTCTACACGATGTATTGTAACTATTCAGGCCAAAATGCCCTATTATAATTCTTTGGCTCCAGAGCTCTGATTAATAGATCTCTGCTTGTGTGAAGGAAAGGAAAACATGCTCTTAGAACCTGTTAATGGAAAAGAAAAATATATATTTCTCCCCAATTTCCATAAGACCCCTTCCCACACATGTCCTAAAAAAAATCTGGTTTGGGGACTTGGGAAGATGGGAGATGTTCCCAAAGGGTGCAGGAAAGAAAGGAAATTAGAAAAAGCAGACTTTTACTGTTCGCTGAAAGAATCTCTCTAGAAATAAAAGGGAGACTTTAGCTTCAAAACCCATGTTTGTAATTCTGTGGTATTCTTTCTTTTGCAAACAACAGTTTAAAATGTTTAACAGCATTGAATACAGAATCAGTTCAGCATAATTTCAGACACAGTGACAACATGTCAGTTAATCTCAATTATTTTGGATAAGACTCATTTATAACATGCCAGAATAGAAAGCTGGGAGTAGAAAGGGAGTGCAAGCACTCAAACTATACATAATAGAAGTAGGGGTGGGGGAAGCTCTTCTCCTTCTCCTTCTCCTTCTCCTTCTCCTCCTCCTCCCTTCAATTCACTCTTGACTCCTAGCAACTGCTTGGACTATACTTTACATCAGATAATTTTCTGATGCTAAAAATGTTTATTTCTTGATGATGTGTTCAGACAGATGACCCATTAGTAGGAGAAGGTGGGTGGAAGATAACGGGTGTTTCTGTCTGTGTGATCAAAAGATAGCAGAGCTACTCAACCATGCATTTCTTCCAAAAAGGGGAGCTGAATTCAGACCTACCTAAGAGAACAAGTGACCCCAAGATGGAATAGGAATTAAAAGCAAGTAAACAGATAGTTAAACAGCACCTAGCTATCATGAGTATTCAATATCTTTAAGTTTCAGAGAGCAGAGAAATTATATCCATGGGACTTGAAGGAGCTTGTGGATGTCATCTCAGAACTACTTTCCATGATCTCTGAGAGAAAATGTGACACACAGAAGGTACGATAGTGCCAGGGAACAAGAAAAGGGCAAATGTTGCTATCTTCAAAAAGAGAAAAAAGAGTAGCTTCAGATGAGTCAATTTGACATTGAAACCAAGAAAACCTCTGGAGAAGAATATTAAGTAGGCAGTCTGAGACAATTGAGAAACCAATCTGATCTTTTCTTGTACAAATGGACCACAGGAATATAATAGCCATATCATAACTTGATATCAATAATGCATTTGATAAAACCTTCTGTGAGTTCCCAGTAAAAAAGTATGTATTGGACTACACTACCACTTAAAGGGATACAAAATTGGTTGAACAGTCATACCCAATGTATATATTGATGATACTCAAGCAACATAGCCAGTGGGACACTGGGCTCTGTCCTAGGCTCTGGACTGTAGAGCATATCTATTTTTGTTGTTGTTGTTAGTTGCGAAGTCATGTCCAACCCATTGCAACCCCATGGACAATGTTCCTCCAGGCCTTCCTGTCCTCTACCATCTTCTGGAGTCCATTTAAGTTCACGCCTACTGCTTCATTGACTCCATCCAGCCACCTCATTCTCTGTCATCCCCCTTCTTCCATTGCCCTCAATCTTTCCCAGCATTAGGCTCTTCTCCAGTGAGTCCTTCCTTCTCATTAGGTGGCCAAGGTACTTGAGTTTCAACTTCAGGATAAGTAACTCAAATAAAAGCTTCTTGGGTGAGAAGCAAAGAAAAAAAATGAAGTCCAGTTGCCTTTTGGAAAAAGCATCTTTGGGACACCCTGTAACTAGTGTTTGTTGTTGTTCAGTGGCACCTTCTACAAGACTACAATGTGTTGGATGCAGTCCTTCAGATCTTGTACATCATATCATTTAGGTCTTTAAGGTCAAACCCTAAAGCATTATTTTTTTCCAGAAAAAAGCAGGCACTATATCACAAAAAAAGAGAGAACTTAAGGACTGAAATTAAGTAGCCCATAAGCTTGTAGCAGCTTTTGGCCCAATATATATTTCTAGGAACTTTTTGAGTCATACATTTAGAAGGAGCTGTGGTGGCGCAGTGGTTAGAATGCAGTATTGCAAGGTAACTCTGTCCACTGCCAGGAGTTCAACCCTTACCAGCTCAAGGTTGACTCAGCCTTCCATCCTTCCCAGGTTGGTAAAATGAGGACTCAGATTGTTGGGGGCAATATGCTGACTCTAGACCACTTAGAGAGGGCTGTAAAGCACCGTGAAGCAGTAGATAAGTCTAAGTGCTATTGTTATTGCTATCCTTTATGGTCATCTAGAAGATAGACAACTAGGAGTGAGCAGAGGATGATAAGCAGGGAGAAAAGGGATTTTTACAACTCCAATAAAATATTAGAATTTAAATCAACTGTAGATTGAACATGACTAAATAGAAGTAGTAGTAATTTATGCATAGTGCCAAATTAATTAATAAAATTTGCAGAGAAAATATGAGAGCAAGGGCTAATGGCTTAAATTGCTTAAGGAATTAAACCAATCAGTAGAGTATAATTCCATCAATGTCTTTAAATGAAAGCTAGGCATAGCTAAATGAAATCTCAAATTTTGGAGAGCATACTGTATGTGTCTGGGTGCTAGACAATAAATACATATAATTGTTGGGAATTACTGTGGGTAATTTCCATCTTAATTTGGACCCTCCACATTCCCAATCAATCACAGCAATCATACCTATCACTCAGTTCAGCTAGCAAAAATATAGCTTGATGTTTACCTTATTAAACATTTTTGTTTTATTAAATATCAGTAGATAACTGACAATATAACAAAAGACAGGCAAAAAGAGGGAGAAAGAGAAATGAACAGCATGCAGGAGATAAAAAAATAGATGAGTTGACTGCAATAATGTATATTTTCTACAAATATCGGAAGACACTGAGTTTTCCAAAGCCACTGGAAACAGTACTGTGAGTAATCTAAATGAACAAAGGGAGAGGACTTTGAAAATCAACATCAGATGAAGAATTAGTACTCCTTTATATATATATAAAAAAACCTTTAGTAAGGCCACACTGGAATACTGCATCCAGTTTTGGTCACCACATGACAAAAAAGGTGTTCAGACTTTGGAAAAGTGCAGAGAAGAGCAATAAGGATGATTAAAGGCCTGGAGACAAAAACATATGAAGAAAGGTTGCAAGAATTGGGTATGGCCAGTCTAGAGAAAAGAAGGACTAGGGGTGACATGATAGCAGTATTTCATATTTGAGGGGCTGCCACAAAGAAGAGAGGTCAACTTATTTTCCAAAGCACCAGAGGGCAAGATAAGAAACAATGGATGGAAATTAATCAAGGAGAAAAGAAACCTGGAATTAAGGAGAAACTTCCTAACAGTGGGAACAATTAATCAATGAACGACTTGTCTCCAGAAGTTGTGGGTGCTTCATTACTTGAGGTTTTTAAGAAGAGACTGGACAGACATTTGTCTGAAATGCTATAAGGTCTCCTGTTTCAGCAGGGGGTTGGACTAGAAGACCTCCAAGGTCCCTTCCAGCTCTATTCTGAATTGAATTGAATTTACTTTTCCAGCTTCAGTGCTTTTTATTATATAACTTTCCATCCCAATTTTGTAGCAGAAAGGGATGGAAAGTAGGACAGTAGGTGATCCCTCCTATATTCTTTACCATAAAGTAACATTTATTTATAAAATTTATATGCCGCCCATCTCCCCAGTTTGGCAACTCTGGGTGACTTACAAATCGTACAAAGATATATAGAAAAACAGTTAGAATTTTAAAACTATGCAACTTAAAAACAATTTAAAGCTAAAAAAATCAGGAACCAAGAGATAGACAGTACAGGGATGAGGTCTTCTTACCCCATCAACCACATGCAATACTGAGCATCCCCTTTGGGACCCCAGGCCAACTGGAAATTAGCAAATTTTAATACCATTCCAGAAGGCCAAAATGGTGAGTACAGTTCTTACCCCCAGTGATAGAGTGCAGGATTGGGGCCCCAGGATTGGGGCCACAGCAGAATTCCCACTCACTGGAATTCCTTGGCAGAACAGGCAGGAGGCCTGTCCCACTGATGCCAGTGGAATCACAGGCCAAAGAAATTTGATTTGTAAAAGGATGGATAGAGAATGACCTAGAAAATGTTTTCTTGCTGGATCTACAAAAGAAGTTTGTTAAACCCTTGAAGAAGTCTGTGAGATGGGATAAAAATGAATTGAAAGAAATCAAATCCAGCAACAATATTGAATGAACTAAAAGTTAAGGCTATTAGAAATAAAAGGGAAGAATATAACATTGGTTTATATGATCAAGATTAATATGATTTTTGTTTACAAAGTTCTGGCAACCAACTTTTTGCTGACATGAGGTTTGAAAACTTGTTTTTTATGGATTTGCTTATAGCTAAGGGTTGAAATTGGGATGAAGAGATATTTGTGATCTTAGAGAGAGTTATAAAATTTGTCTCTACTTGTAATGAATGTTGGGAGTCACTTTATATATTTCTTTTCTATTTCCTCAGTATATTCTTTTTTTGCTCTATCCTTCCTTCCTTCCTTCCCTCTCTCCCTCGCTCTCTCCTCCCTTCCACTTTAATTTTTTACTACTCTTTTTCTTTCTTTAACTTTAGTTTGTACTAGCTTTTACTATTCTACTCAAAACCCATAATAAAAATGACATACGTAAAAACATAATTTTGTCTGCCACTGACTCTTTACATTCAAAGCACAAATTGGATAGCTCCTTTCAAGAAGTAATAATGCATTTCCAGCATCAAAAGCAACATTATTCAAGTTTTTTTAATTAAACAGTAGGAAAAGTGAATGCTCATTTAAGCCAATTGTGGGAGATATGAAATTAAGAATATCACCATGAATTTCAAAAACTATGATTAATAGCAAAGTGAGATGTATAAAAAGATTGAGATATGGTGACCAATCTTCTTTGCAGTGCTAATTTAGTAAGCACATCCATCAGATGGGTATTTCAACTTATTTCCATGTTCTAAAAATTTCTATTCATATAGGAATACCTGGGTGGATGAACATAATGACACATAAGAACATTAAGCCTGTTATCTATTAGCCTAATTAAATGCGATTTTAACTTAAGCCTCTGCTGAATTGCTTTGTTCTAGAATGGGGTTAGGGTGGGGAGAGAAAGAAAGGAGAGGATAAATTGAATCTAACCCACTGAATATCAAAGCTACTTCAGAAAGCAGTTTCCTATTTGCCTGGTGCTTTCTTAGGGCTGATAAATTGAGAAACAAAGGCCAGAGGTGTGTTTTTTTTCCCTCAACAGTCTCCTAAAAATTGGATTAAACAGTTCTGATTTGAGGCACTTTCGACAAAAGTTTTTGGTAAAAACCAATTGGAAGCCACACAGAGCTTGTTTTGAATAAACAAAGAAATGAAAAATGGTATCAAGGAGTGGCAGTTCCTTTTTTCCCCCCAGTTTTTTTCTTGCATTTGTTACTGTTTTACAGATAGTCCTCGACTTACAACAATTCATTTAGTAACCGTTCAAAGTTGCAACGGTACTGAAAAAAGTGACTTATCACCATTTTTCACACTTACGACCCCGGCAGCATCCCCTTGGTCACGTGATCAAGATTCAGGCACTTGGCAACTGACTCATATTTATGACGGTTGTAATCTCCCCAATCATGTCACCCCCTCTTGCGACCTTCTGATAAGCAAAGTTAATCGGGAAACCAGATTCATTTAACAACCGGGTTACTAACTTAACAGCTGCAACATTCACTTAGCAAGTTGGGCAAGAAAGATCGTAAAATGGGGGCAAATCTCACTGAACAACCGTCTCACTGAACAACAGAAATATGGGGCTCAGCTGTGGCTGTAAGTCAAGGACTACTTGTCATGTGTTTTTGCTGCTACGTGGTTTCCTTTTGTCTGATTTTTTATTCATCTGAGGTGAAAGAAGGACCAAGGACCAACAACCCCTTCCCTCTTTTGCATGAAATGCTCACTCCTGGGCAACTCAGGGGCTGCCACAAAGAAGAGGGAGTCAAGCTATTCTCCAAAGCGCCTGAAGGCAGGACAAGAAGCAACGGATGGAAACTGATCAAGGAGAGAAGCAACCTAGAACTAAGGAGAAATTTCCTGACAGTCAGAACAATTAACCAGTGGAACAACCTGCCTCCAGAAGCGGTGAATGCTCCAACACTGGAAGTTTTTAAGAAGAGACTGGACAGCCATTTGTCCGAAATGGTATAGGGTTTCCTGCCTGAGCAGGGGATTGGACTAGATGACCTCCAAGGTCCCTTCCAACTTTATTATTATTATTATTATTATTATTATTATTATTATTATTATTATTATTGTTGTTGTTGTTGTTGTTGTTGTTGTTGTTGTTGTTGTTGTTATTATTATTATTATTATTATTACTTCATTTAGAGTGGGACCTCAGTGTGACATGTTGTAAAGTGGCTGAAGCAATGCTGTAGACACCACAGCCATCCCGCTATACGCCAGTGTGCTTTAGGCACAAGGAAGCAACTGTTCTGGTGGGCAAGGAGTCGAAAGCAGCTGTTCCTTTATGATTCCCACCATTGAGAACCGCAGTTCACCAACCGCAAGAGAGCCAATGAGATCTCCACCCAAATGCCAAAGAGACAGAGAAGATCATGATCCAATGAAGGAGAATATTTGTAGTTCAGGGTTGACATGAGGGGTCCTTGGTGCTCTCTGAGCTTGCTTGTTCCCTTGCAGACGTTTCATTACCCTGACTAGGTAACATCATCAGTGCTAGTAAGGAGTGCTGTTTGCTGTCAGTTTATATTCTGGTGTCTTGCCTGCCTTTGTGGGTGGGGGGGTGTCTTAGGGATTCTTTGGTTGAGCTGTTTACCAATGGCTCTTTGGCAGTTTCTTGATTGGGGTGTTGCTTACTTGATTGTTGGTCTGAAGTTGATCTTGGAGTTAATCCATGCTGACCTGAGTGCTGATTACTGGTGGGGAGGTGCTGGAGTCTTTTTCTCTTTGGGGATAGTTGATTTGTCTCTTTTGCACAGTCTACAGATGTTAATTTCTACGTGTCTTTTGATGGCTGATTTTTCAGAGTGCCAGGCTTCTAGAAATTCCCTGGCATTTTTTGATTTGGCTTGCTCTAGGATGGTCACATTTTTCCCAATTGAAACTATGGTTAAATCTGTCTATATGTTGTGAAATTAAAAAAATTATGGTTAGATGGGTGGGGGGTGGGGTTTAATGTGTGTGCCTGTAAATACAGCGCTGGGAGGCAGCTGCTCCCAGCGCAGACTTTGAAAGCACTGTTTGTTTGACCTGCATGCCGAAGATTCCTCTCAGTAAATGGGATACCACCTGTGAACTGATTGACTCTGAGTCGTTATTGCCAGGGGTGAGTTAGGATCTTGGACAATATGTTGTAGTTTTTTTTTTCTGGGGTTGCTGGGTCTTGATCATGATTCTTTGTCTTGGTTCCTTCTGGTTGCCCTAGAACTCTACTACTCAGTTCCAGAAGTAACAGTCAATCTTTCAATCTTTGATTACAGCTACAGACCAGAACTGAGCAGCAGTTAAAGGGAACTTGATGAAATTATTTCAGCGCTATTACCAAGGAAGAAGGAACGGATTTTATTTTCTCCATTCCAATTGCTATAGCTGATTGGTTGATTAAACATAATGGAAATTAATATTAAAGGTGACATGGGTATGCTGAGTATATAAAGAATATATGAGATCATATGGCATAATGAAATCCAATAAAGGAGAATATTTGTAGCTAAGGGTTGAAATGAGGAGTCCTTGATACTCTCTGACCTTATTGGTTTTCTTGAAAATCTTTCATTACTGATGATTACTGCTAGCACTGATATTGTTACCTAGTTTGGGTAATGAAACATCTTCTAGAAAACCACCAAGCTCAGAAAGCATCAAAGACCTCCTCCCCCATAACTGAATCTTTGTAAGGATGCATACTTCCCTACCAAAAGTTGCCACATTTAAAAGTTACATTTGATGACTTTGATATAATATTTTGGAAGGTTATGGTGACTGATGACTAAGCTTCACAAAATACTGCGGCATTTACTTCTCCATATGGGGGTAAATCTTTGCTTTTAAGCTGCCTACTGAACTGGGAATAAGCCCCACTAAAATCCATACTAATAGGTTTTAATCAAAGAGGATTTTGCATGCTTGTCGTCTAAATTACCATAACATTCCATCACATCATTTCTCCCCTGAAAGATTTATATATTACGTTGTTTAAGAGAATGAAATCAGGAGCTCGCTTTTTATATGAATTTGCTAGTGTGGAAGAGTTCACTGTTGAAAATTCTATAAGAGACACACAGATACACAAATATCCTAGTATTCCCTTTTGGAATAAGCAGTGCTATGTGAAATACAGAAAATAAATAAATAGTAAGCCAACGGAATCAAAAACATGAGATATGAAAAAGAACAATATTCATTGTTCCTCTCTATATCTTTCAACTTTGCAAGTGAGCCTTGCTTCCAGGATGTGCATATCTTTGTGTGGTTAGGTTAGGTAGGTAGGTAGGTAGGTAGGTAGGTAGACAGACAGACAGACAGACAGACAGACAGAAATATTAGATATAGGTGATATAGAGATAGACATAGCAATAGCAATAGCACTTAGACTTATATACCACTTCATAGTGCTGACTTTCATTATAACAAAGTGGGCAGAAGTATGTCATCTTCTAAACAAATAGTTTTTACAATAGACCACATACTACCCATTACGATTATACCAGAATAAGCAGGTATTGAAATTTTTCCATCCATATGTCCATCCTTAATAAATATTCAACCAATGTACACAAATTCATCTACTCGAACTAGCTTTTACCCATTTATGTACAACTTTTAATCATTCCTTCCAATTTTCTCTGGTTTATCAAACATTCATTTTCAGATCCTTGTTCTCTTGCATCACAGAGTATACCTAGCATTCTTTTCTGTGATTTTAGACAAGTTGATTTTATCTTGTAGTTTTTTTCCCAATTCAGTAATAAATGTCCTTTCATGTGTTTATACAGAAGAGAGTATGTGTAGCTCAGGGTTGAAGTACGGGATCCTTGGTGCTCTCTGAGCTTGGTGGTTTTCTTACAGACATTTCATTATCCAACTAGGTAACACCATCATTGCTCAAGAAAACCACCAAGCTCAGAGAGCACCAAAGACCCCACAGATTTATACATTTCTCACTGACCTGCTGCAGAGCAGAAGTATGGTCTCTGGGCTCCCTCCATAGCACATAACTACACTGAATACCATAAATGTTGTTCATTCGCATATATTTTGACATTTTGAATGGAATTCTCAAAGTACCTTTCCAGGGTTTTAACAAACTCATCCACTGCAGTTTTTCCATTCAGTCTTGTTATAATGTTGAATGAGTAGCTTTCAACTCATATAACAGGTCTTTTTCCTTCTGAACAACCCAACCCATCCAGAAACAGCCAGATGATTTCTTAAATCTTTTAAAATTTCTTAATTTCTGAATCTGATGCTGAGGATGGGCAAGTAAAGCGCAGAACAAGGTGGATACCCCACTCCTTCTCTCATTAATGGAAGCTATGCTTATCCAGGGGGGGGGCAGGATGTCCCAGTGGTTCAAGATGCTGAGCTTGTCATCTGGAAAACTGACAGCCCAGGTTCAAGACTCAAGCACTGTATGATTGGGTAGCTCCAGTTACTTGCCCCTAGCAGTTACTTGCAAACCTAGCAGTTTAAAAGCATGCAAATGTGAGTAGATAAATAGGTACCACTTTGGTGGAAGCATAACAGCATTCTGTGTGCCTTGCATATAGTCATGCTGGCCACATGATCACGGAAGCATCTTTGGACAATTTATTTATTTATTTATTTATTTATTTTGATTTATATCCCGCCCTTCTCCCAACGGGACTCAGGGCGGCTCACAACATATTTAAAAACATAGACATATTTACAACCCCCACCAGATAAAACCAAATTAAACCAATATTTAAAGTTGTGCAGTTAAAATTATTCTTAAAAAACCCGATTTAAAAACCCGATTTAAAATCTTCCCTAGGCCAGGCCCGCTTGCTGGAAAAGCCATGTCTTGAGGGCGCGGCGGAAAGTAAGGAGATCCGGAATCATCCGGATCTCGGGGGGTAGTTCGTTCCAGAGAGTGGGGGCACCCACAGAGAAGGCCCTCATCCTGGGGGTCACCAGCCGACACTGCTTGGCCGACGGCACCCTGAGGAGACCCACTCTGTGGGAGCGTACCGGTCTATGGGAGGGAATCTGTGGCAGAAGGCGGTCTCGGATCCCTCGGCTGGATCCCTCGGCTAAGAAACAAAAATGAGCACCACCCCATAGAGTCGGACATGACTTGACAAGGGAAACCTTTACCTTTGCCTTTTTGCTCATCCAGACGTGGACCATCATCATTCTCATTTCTTCAATACTTCCTACAGCTCATTCTTCTTTCACTTCAGTAGGTTGCATGATATTTGAAACTGTATGTCCAATTTCCAGCATGTATTAAAACCTGGTTAAAAAAAAATATGTGATTTATTTCTGTCCCAACAAATTGCTGTAATTTACATAGAGATGTACAAAAAAGGGATAATGAGCAGATCTTTGCTTCTGACCCTTATTAAGAAATAATAAGTATGCTATTTTGTCCTGCTCATTCTCTATCTAGCTAGCTATCATTTCATTAAAAAATCATAATACACATACATACATACATACATACATACATACATACATACATATATACATACACACACACACACACACACACACACATTCGCATATACCACATTTCATTATATACTGTAGGATATAGGAAAAAGATACCTGATCAAAGATATTGTCTCTTTGATACAGCCTATCTTTATAAGATATTCAATTCAGTGCAGTCCGGAGAATTTTGTAAAGTCGGATTTGCAGGAAGATAATTTCAAAATCTAAGAGTGATTCCTGTCTTTCTAGCTATTAGATACACATCTTGATTTTCTCTGGCTTGTACTGCAAATGTGGTTTCGGTAATAAAGCCCGGTATTTATTGAGATTCCAAAAGCAGCCAAAAACACTCTATTTTGTGTCAATATCTAGGAAAATTAACAATAGTGTGAGATGGATGGTTCTTGCCTTGCATTTCCCGTCTCTTCAGAGAGCCTCCTGAGATTGCTTTGTCCAGGTATTTTTTTTAATGAAATATTTTGTTGTATGGTTGTATCAATGAAAAGCACATCTTTCATTATATAGGACAGAAAAATGAATTTCTGTTCCAAAATATTGTATCATTGTTAGTACAAGGACATACAGTACTTTCAGGGGTACAGGATTACTTCTTTGTTGATGGTAACTTGACTGCTGCTCTGAGATATAATATTTCCAATTGGAAACTAACGTTGCCTACTTGAAGTGCAACAACAGTAAATGGATTGTATCTGGAAGCACCTGGGAGATTGAAATCAGCTGACAGGGAAGCAAGAGGCTGAGGAAGCCTGAATCAAATTGGAATCAGAGATAAGACAGTATGTTAAAAATAACCATTTTCCACTGCAATGTTATTCACTGCGATGGGTATTTTGTGGCAGCTGTCAATACAGAAACCGTGCAGTACGCCAAGTTGCATACAGAAGAACATGCAGATTTACAAAAGTGTACCTTTTGTCATGTTCACTGCAAACTTATTTCAAGGAAAAGCTCTGTACCAAAATTAAAGGAAAAAGGTAAAGGTTTCCCTGTCCAGTGGTGTCTGACATAGGGCGTGGTGTTCCTCTCCGTTTCTTGGCCAAGGGAGCCAGCATTGTCTGAAGATGCTTCCGTGATCATGTGGCCAGCATGGCTCTATGCCAAAGGTGCATGGAATGCTATAACCTTTCCTCTGAAGTGGTACCTATTAATCTACTCACATATGCATGCTTTTGAACTGTTAGGTGGGCAGGACCTGGGGCAAGGAAGAGGTGCCTACCCCATTGCGTGACTCTTGGGTCTCATTCCTGGGCTATCGGCTTTTCAGCTGACAAGCTCAGTGTCTTTAACTGCTAAGTCATCATGGCCCCCTACCAAAATTATAAAATGAGAAAAGAATTCATACGCCTATAACCCAGAAATAAGAGGATTTTATATGACAATGCAAAATTGTCTATCAGTGGACAAGGCCATCACATTTTTTTGAACTTATTTTTAGCTGAAACCTCAAAAATGTTGCCCTGACCTATATCATTCCTTTGTTTTTATTAGTCTTGCACCCCTGTTTTAAAATACTACCAAAGAAAACGCAACTGACAGCTCTTTTTATCTATGTTTTCGGAGATCATCCTTACAATTATGATATCCCCTATGACCAACTTCTAATTCATGAAAGATCCAAGAATCAAAGACTTCCTGTGTTTTTTATTAAATGACTAATTTTTAGTTACCAGAGTGAGATATCACATCATCTTGATGTTATTGCCTTCGAAGGGAAAATGCTACCCAACTAAAAGAGCAATGAAGCTATTTACAGTCATCAAAATATTCCCTGCATTTATCAACACTGGTTGAATTTGCATGTAATAGGGCCTCTGAGAGGTGACATTGATTTGCTTCCCCAAAAGCTTCTCATTGCAGAGGTGATGTAATGTTCCTCATCAAAGCAAAGCAAAACAAACAGATAATGCCGTACACCTTTAATGAAACACACCACACTACCTATATATCTCCTGGATCTCCTTACTAAAGAGGCTAAGAAAAACAGTTTGTGGAATTGGGTATGACTAGTTTAATGAAAAGAAAGACTAAGGGTGATCCGTGATAGCAGTCTTCCAATATCTCAGGGTTTGCCACCAAGACGACAGGGTCAACCTATTCTCCAAAGCACCTGAAGGCAGGACAAGAAGCAATAGATGGAAAGTAATCAAGGAAAGCTCCAACCTAGAACTAAAGATGAATTTCCTGGGAGTTAGAACAATTAATCAGTGGAACGACTTGCCTCCAGAAGTTGTGGGTGCTCCAACACTGTAGGTTTTTAAGAAGGGAATGGAGAACCATTTATCTGAAATGATATAGGGCTTCCTGCCTGAGCAGGAGGTTGGACTAGAAACCCCCCAAGTCCTTTCCAATTCTGTTGTTCTGTTATTCCTGTCTAAGACTTGGAAAAATCAGAAGAAGCTTTGTAATAGGTACCCTGTCTCTTGGAAAGCTTGCTGGAGAAAGTTAAACAAAGTGGTCTCCATCAGTATCAAAGCCAAACTCAGAGGCAACTAACTAAAACATTCTCTGTAGGTGTCCCTCAAAGCCAAAAGAAACTTCTCTGTAGGTTGTTCTGAGATGGAGCCGCAAAGAAAGGTGGATAATTTGTTTTTCACGAAGCAGCTTCGATACCTTGATCTATCCAAGTGAAACACCTATCTGAACAGGTGTATAGTCATAACATATCATACTAAACTATGATTGAGCATTCATTGCCATTCTACTGAGAGCCTTAGCATGGACCTTCTCCTTCCCTCTCTTCTCTTATCATCTGCCACAAGAAGAAGCTCAAATGTTTTTAATGTTCTGTTTGCTGGTGTCTATGGCAGATGAACAATTATGGACAGGAGACATTTTCCATTTGATGAAGAGGATGTTTCCAAACAAAACATTTGCCCATTGGACTCTGGTCCTTGTGCTGGCAAGAAAGGCTGGTTATTAATCATGTTGTCTGGAAGTTTCTCTTATGGCTTCAATGATAGCTGTTCAATTACAGTCAACAGCTAAAGGATCCAGGGCACAGATGCCACCAAATCAGAGAAGAATTAGCAGAGCTCCATGGTTGATAATAGCTGCAATAATCTTTTTCAGATGTTGAAAACAGAGTCTGACATTAACGAGTGTCTATAATTCCAGCATACATTTAATTTACGTCAAAGCTGGAGAAATCAAACAGAAGAATGAGATGATTAAGATGCAAGTGGAGTCACTAACCCACCAATGTCCCCCAAAGCTCCACCCAAACAAGCTCATTCATTTCGTCTCAGCATGGCAGAACAATTTAATTATTAGTCTGGCTAATACTAATGACTCCATTTTCAAAAGAAATAATAGTTGATAGTGGCCAGCTGGGAAACTGATCCTGAAGCCTTTAATTAGATGCCATTAAAGTGTTGACACTTCTGGTCAATTATATTATTGACAAGGAAACATATTCAAGCACCAGTCAGTGTAATCTATCTTGGGTGGAAAGATCTGGAGCAGAAGACATCATGTTGCTCATATCAAGGGATATGAAGTCAAGAACAGACACATTCTGATTTAATATCCTCCCATAAGGATTAACATTAGTGGTCAAGGCTATTCAGTCCAATGAAATTAAGTCAGTCCAATGAAGTAATGAGTGTTAAACTGGCACAAAAAAAGCCAATAAGTCTACACTTATCCCACATTTGAGGAAAGGAAGAACAGTGTAAGTTAGGATGATAGGTGGAAGACAATTACAAGAGGTTTTGGTTTGTTTACTTTTATTGTATTTAGTTTCTAAGTACCAGGCTGGGATGAACCAAAAAGTATTTTAATGGGATGACCTCAACCTGTGTCTTATGGATACTTAGTAGAAAAACAATCTTGAGGCTATTTCAGAAAGATCACAATATAAATGGTATTATGCCATCTATATTTTCCATGCTTTATTTTCTATAAACCCAATCATATACTGTAAGTCTCAGAGGTAGACATAAACAAATAGAGAATCACATTAAATGTTTTCTCCCCTGTGTGATGTAAAGTTCTTTCTAAAATCAGATCTCTTTATCCTTAACCAATATGTCAACATATGAGCTAAGTCCCCTTTATAGAGTTGCAGTTTTAATCCACTTTATAGATAAAACTGCATTCCAAGCTAAGCAAAGCAGTGAGGATTTAGATTTTAAAGCTGGATACTTAAAAAAAAAACAGGAGACTGTGACAGATGAAAGAGCAAATCTCAATCAAAATGCATAAATACACCCTGAGCCTTGCAGATGATCCATTCTCCCAGAATCAAAGCAAATCTACAGTTGTTTAGAGCACAATGCCACACACACCTGTGGGTAGGAACAATCTGATTTTCCCATTGTACATGTGTATTGATTTTTGATTGCAGGGGTTATCCCGCAGATGAAAAGCTTGTAAGCATACTGTGAACCGCTTCACTTGAAAATTAGCACTTTACAAAACAGAGCCACGTTCCAAAAGAGGTGAAGTCCACTGAAATAAATTGGTCCACTTGTTGAATATTTCATGGTAAACGTTGCTATTGATGGAAAAGAATGGAAAGAAGGCACTTGATGGTCCTTTAGATTTATTGAGAAATGCCTGCTGAGGTAAGAATAGCAAGAGTATTTTGCTTAGACTTTATTTAATTTGCATATAAATGTGAACTTGTTTAAGCATATAGGTAGTCAGTTGAGCCCCAAATTTCTGTTGCTATGCAACACAGTTTTTAAATGATCTTTGCCCCATTTTATGGCCTTTCTTGCCACAGCTGTTAAGTGAATCACTGCCATTGCTAAATTAGTAACACTGTTGTTAAGTGAATCTGGCTTCCCCATTGACTTTGCTTGTCAGACGGTTGCAAAAGGTGATCACATGACCCCGGGACACTGCAACTGTCATAAATACATGCCAATTGCCAAGCGTCTCAATTTTGATCATGTGACCATGGGGATGATGCAACAGTCATAAGTGTAAAAAAAAAAGCCATGTCACTTTTTGCAGTGCTGTTGTAACCTTGAATGGTCAGTAAATGAACTGTCATAACTTGAGGACTGCCTGTACTGCAGAGGGGTTGATTCCTGTGGCCTCTTTCAGTTCCACATGCAATTTCATGTTTCTATGAACTACAAATTCAGATCTTTGAGGTTTGCAATACTGCTTGCCAAATTAAAATAATGGCATATTAGAGAAATGTCTACACAAATGCCTGCTGTATGGTCATGAAACTATATTGCATTGAGGAAATTGAGGTAACTTAACGCAAAATTATAAATAAATATGCTTGGAGAATGCATGTTCAGAATAATATGTAAACTGCACTATGAATATAAACACTGATGTTTTTTTAAAAAAAATCAGTTTGAGTGAGTTCTCAAAAATGATAAAATCTGAATACTACCAATTCTCACCGTTGAGAATATTAGAAAACATGTTGACATCTGAATATTAGAGAACATGTCAACATCATTTCTATTGTAAAACTAGTCTTTATAGTAGGATTGTTGATGGCGCTGAAGGAGTACAGTATGATTTGTCCTTCCTGCAACAGAAATCAATAACAATAATAATAATGTTGGAAGGGACCCTGGAGGTCATCTAGTCCAGAGTTCCCCAACCTTTTGGGCACCAGGGACCGGTTCCGTGGAGAGAGGTTTTTCCAGAGGGTACATGGTTTTGTGCATTGCCTGCATCCCATGGAGGGCGCTTTGCTTGTTTGTGCGGACCATTACTGGTATGCCGCAGCCCAGTACTGGTCCACAGACCAGGGGTTGAGGACTCCTGATCTAGTCCAACCCCCTGCTCAGGCAGGAAACCCAATACCATTTCAGACAAATGGCTGTCCAGTCTCTTTTTTAAAACTTGCAGAGTTGGAGCATTCACCGCTTCTGGAGGCAGGTTGTTCCACTGGTTAATTGTTCTAACTGTCAGGAAATTTCTCCTTAGTTCTAGGTTGCTTCTCTCTTTGGTTAGTTTCCATCCATTGCTTAAAATGTTCTCTTGTATAAGAAGTGGGAGTAGTACAATGAATATATTAATATTGACATTAATTGAATGGTCTCACTGAGATTAAAATGGCTTCTCATTGTTAGTACTGAATGAGTCTATCAATCTAGATACCACTAAAACTCTCATCATGACCTTTAGCTGGGCGAAATGGGCATCACAGAGAAACAATTTTTGAATCAAAGTACCTCAAATGGGCTAACTTACAGAATGTGTCCAAAATCTGGGACCCGTGACTCATATTTGAGAAAGTTGTGGCTGCTTCAAGGTTACTGGCAGCTGCTAAGCTGCTTGGCCAGTAGTGATCTTCATTCCTACACACAATGACAGTTTCCCCACCAGTCTCGCAATCCCTCACTCCCAACCCTATCCAGCAGCAAGGAATTGACTCATTATGTGGTTCTTAAAGAAGCAACTTTAAAATGCACTAAGAACAGCCTTCCTCCTATGTTTCTTCACAGCAACCTTGTGAGGTAGCTTGGGATGAAAGTCACCAAGTCAGCTGCAGTAGGTTATTAGATGGAGCCAGAATCAGAAGGAAAAATATAGAATGAGGAGACAAGACAAGATGGAGGAAAAGGGAAGGTAAACTAGAGAATATATGGCAAGCAGTGATTACCATGAGAGTTCCTCAACATAACAATATCCATCTCAGGAACAAGATCTCAACAGAGAAAAAGTGAGGGTAAATGCACAAGGGCACCCAAGTTTTTGGAGGAGGGAAGGGAAGGGAAGTTTTCACTGTCAGATTCCCACAAGGAAACTCAATGGGAAAGCTGGCAGGAAGTTGGAAGTATCTCCCCCTGCTTTTTTGCCCATTTGTGATAATTCTGTTTCTCTGTTTAGGTAAAGAAACACCTTTGAAATGATTACACAGCTGGATATGGGTTGTCTAGTTATTCATAAATATGCACAGGCACAAACAAATGGACAATACTATATGGGTTTATTTCCATTCATGAAATGGAACTTCCATCTATCCTCTGCATTGCAGCCCACACACACACACACANAGAGAGAGAGAGAGAGAGAGAGAGAGAGAGAGAGAGAGAGAGAGAGAGAGAGAGGAATATATTCATTTCTTATTATCAATAAATTTGAACTTTGTTGGCCAGATTATTTCTATTGTCAATTTTTTTTAAGTCTGCTTAATATGTTTTCTTTAACAATTCAGTGTTACAAATTTACTCTCAGATGTTGATTTATGTATTTTCACTGCCTTGAGCCTTCACTTGTTTCCTTATTATCATTCCTACTTGCTTTACAGTTTCTGTTATTTGTTTAAAAAACAATGGATTAGAAAAGAAAGAATCTGTTAACACTAAATGAGCATGCACATACAAAACAAAAGTGTGAAATTTGAAAATAGAAGTGTATGTGGATGAAGCTGCTTTGGTTATTGATAAAGTTTAATCCTTTTTTCTTCCTTTTTCTTTCTGGTATTCATACAACATCAAGGCTACTTTTCAAAGTAAGGCTCTGTATTTTACTTTATGGCACAAGAAAAGATCAGAAGTAAATTTGGTTGGGCACAGAAAGACCATGATGATAGACACAACACAAAAACAACAGGTTCCCAAGGTTGGTGCCAGTGGTTGAGCCTCTAACTTCTATAATTCTTTGGGAGAATGGGAAAATCTGGTATGTGTGTGCACGTGTATATGTATATGTATGTACATATGCATGCATGCATGCATGAATGTGTTAATATCTCAGTTAGATTACTTTTCTTCCATATGATATACTTTTACTGACATTTGATACACTCCAGATACTGAAGCTGAAGCTCAAATACTTTGGCCACCTAATGAGAAGAGAGGAGTCCTTGCAAAAGACCCTGATGTTGAGAAAGATGGAAGACAAAAGGAGAAGGGGATTGCAGAGGAGGAGATGGTTAGATAGTGCCAATGACGCAACCAACATGAATTTGGGCAAACTCTGAGAAACAGTGGAGGATGGGGAGGGCTGGCGTGCTATGGTCTATAAAAAGCCAGACATGCCTTAGCAACTAAACAATAAAAATGATATATTCTCTCAAGTTTACAATTTGGATACCTAGAATATGACTGCAGAAAGCTCCTTCCCTCTCACACAGTTGTGGTCAAAACAGATTTCACTCTTAAGCCGGTCAGGATTGAACTCCTGGCTGTGGGCAGAGTTAGTCTGCTATACTGCATTTTAAGAGTTTTCATTAGAGTTGGTGTATGTGTCCAGCTTCAGAATAGTGAATATTTGCTCCACCAGTTTTCATTAATTCTGGTTGTAGGCAGGTGTGGGAGTCACAAAAAGGCAACCAGAAATTGTCTACAGCCCTGGAGTTGCACTGTAATGGCCCATACACATGCCAATATAAGGCATTATCACACACCAATAGCAAGCAAAATGGCTTGACATGAGAGCAGGTGCGCAAATCATCTTTAAAATATTTTGAAAGACCAATCCTGGTGAGCGTCTTCCACTGCCCGCTGTTATCTACCCATTACGCCAATGCTGAAGTTATTAAGAGAGGTGAGTGGTTCAAGGAAAAATAAAATAAAAAAGCCCAGACATCTCACTGAAGCCTCTCTACTGTTTTCTGCTCTCTGAGGAAAGATTGAAAGAATGCTTAAATCTTTCAGTTTTCATAGCAGTGTTTTATTCTTCTGGTCAAAGGTCAGGAGGGAACAAGAGCTCCACTTACCAAAGAGATTAAAATAGGATTAAGTGTGCTCATTTCTCAGCAAACAACATTTAGACTAAGTCTTGACTTAAGGCTACAATTATCCTATATACAGTAACCCAGGAGAAAATCTCCCTGCACTGGATTTATTCCATAGTAGAGAAAGCACACTGCGGCATAGTAATTCTGCAAACTATTCTGGCATACTCCTATTCGTGCTATAAGGATATGGTGTGTGTGTGGCTGGGTTTAAGACAGTTATGGCCAGTAGTCCAATAATAAAGCCAACGTAATTCAGAGCAATTTTTCTATAAATGAAGTGAAAATATGTTGAATAAATGTCAACAAATTCTATGGGGTAGTGGAAACTAATGAATGAAAGACCTGGTGCTACCATTACGCACTGACGTGATGTTTTTATGCTAGCACACACTGTTACTTGCATCAGCCAAATTTATAACACATTCACAAAACTCTGGGTGGGCAACCTGCATCCCTGGAGCCACATGAAACCCTCAAATTTAATTTCCAAGCCTTGGAGCCTCCGTTAGCCTTGACTGCTGAAAAACAGCTTTATTTATTTAGCGTATGGCAAAAATGTTAAGAAGCACATCCCAATTACATTCACAATGAACAAGTATAAAGCTATTTACTCTGTTTACAAATTCAAAGGTAGACTATTTATGTAGCCAATACACGATGGAGCTGCGTACAGAAAGTCTCTGATGTTTCCCTGATATATGCTCAAGGACATAATATGTCTGTCTCACTGTCTGCTTTGGAGCATCACAGCTACATTTCAAAGAGGGGAGCTTTCCCCATTTATGGAAGAGGCTAGCGCCACCTGCCATGCTGAATCCTAATCCTATTGAGGATTGACCAGGTATTACAGGGTAGATTGAATCCTTTTGGTTTAGCTGTGAAACAAGGAATGTTGTGACACTCTGGAGGAACAGTAGAGGACCACTCTTGTGTCCAGGCCTGAAGCAGTTTGAAGTTGTCATCCAGCAACTTTCTAACAGTTCTGATAGGTGGATGTTTGGAGCGAAGCCTGTTGTTGATACCATTAGTGATATCTGCATTGATCGGCAAGTGAATATTGCCAATTATTTTCTTATAGTAGAGTGTTTCCCCTTTGCAGATGTGGTAGAGGAATATGGCTCAAAACTGGTACGAAGAAAGTGGGAGTAGATCGTATCGTGCCCGAAAACCAACAACACCAATAGGAATGGAAATCAATATTAATTGCAGTGTACACTTTATATAAGCACATCGGCACCACCTCCACCAGAATTAAATATTTCTCTAAAATCATAATGTGTCCCATGGGTAGGATGTGGCCTCTCCCTCTTTGAGACAGGCCCTGTGAAGCACTGCCCACACTGGTCAAAATGTGTTCACTCCTGTCTTAATGTAGATCTCAAGAGAAACAGGTTGTCCATAGGTGTGACTGTAGGGCTATTTTTGGCATTTCAGTTTTGGATTGTCCCATGTGAACCATCTCCGACTCTCAGAAAATTGGAAAAGATGGACTCCAATGGGCAGCTCCTTCCTCATGATCCTAGAAGTTTGATTTAGAGAACAGTATTGATGTGTAGCAGTTTATTGAGTTTTCACATTGCTATCCATCCTCAATCCAAAGATTCACAGCATGTTGTGTGTGTAACCTGCTTGCCGCCCTCCTGCTAGATTGTCAATCTTCATCTTTGCAAGGGGGAACAGCCCCTCATGGAGAATGGAGAGAGAGAGAGAGAGAGAGAGAGAGAGAGAGAGAGAGAGAGANAGGGAGAGAGAGAGAGAGAGGGGAGGGAGGGAGGGAGGGAGGGAGGGAGGGAGAGAGATATGCTCTAAGCCACATACATCCCAGTTCTTAGCCCTGCTGGAAATAAAGCCCATTTAATCTTTTCAAAGCAAAGATCTGTGAACCAAATCTGGGGAAAAAACTAGGGATTAAATGAATACCCCAAAGAGTCTGATAAATATCTGGAATGTCCTGGTGTCAGGGAAAAATACAGGTAAATGAAGCAGAGAAACTTTGATTTCAAAATGTTGTTTCTAGCTAAAACATCTGGACAGGCATTTGCTCCACATTTATGATATCTGTTTTCTCTGTTGTGCTGAAGTCTTGTTGCCTCATGTTCTTATTTTGCTGTACAAGAGAGGGAATTGTGTTTAATTTCAGTCTTTATTACAGACCTCGGGCTGTTCAAGGAGACACGTTTTCCTCCACACATTCTTTTTTAATCGGTGATTAATTTGAAATATCAGTCCAGACTCTTTTAGGGCAGAAAACACAGCATCTGAAGCCGACTAGCATCATCTTGTGTTCTGCCTGAAGCATTAGATTTTCATTCAGATTTCCTTTTATTTTTTTAATTGGTTTGTAAGAGGCTGATCTGGGCAGCTGCAGAGAGATATGGACGTGACCTTGAAGGGATTATTCAGGAAACGTTACAGAAACAAGAAGGGCAGGAGCTTTTTTTTTTTTTTTAAGCCTCAGGAAAGGAGACATTGTGAGGAAGAACTTCAATCTGGCTCCCTCCTGACTCAGTGGAGTACAAGAGAGAAGGGAAGAAAAACACAAGCAGATTATAGGCAATCCTCAACTTACAACCATTCGTTTAGTGACCATTTGAAGTTACAATGGCACTGAAAAAAGCGACCTATGGCCGTTTTTCACATTTATACCCATTGCAGCATCCCCATGGTCACGGGATCAAAATTCGGATGCTTGGCAACTGGCATGTATTTATGATGGTTGCAGTGTCCCGGAATCATGTGATTTAACTTTTGCGACCTTCTGACAAGCAAAGTCATTTAACAGCTGTGTTACTAATTTAAAAATCACAATGATTCGCTTAACAACTATGGCAAGAAAGGTTACAAATGGGGCAAAGATCACTTAACAACTGTGTTGGAAATGACAGCCAGAATCCTCCACAACCCCCTAGGAATAGCAACAGCCCACAAATCCACAGCCACACTCTGCCAGGAATTATCCAGAACCAAAGACAAGATACAGAAGGATGAAAGAAACAATGTCATCTACAAAATCAACGGTAACAATTGCAACCCATTCTATGTGGGACAAACATCACATCAATTAAAAACCAGGATCCACGAACACCAGCTGGCAGTCAAACGCCACGATCCCAAATCTTCAGTCTCTACCCACACCCACACCAAACAGCACCAGTTCTATTGGAGCAACACTCAGATCACCGGCCACACAACCACCACCACACTTGTGAGTCCATTGAACCCTGGCACTCTACAAGCAATTCCATCAACAGACACAATGACCTACAATCAGCCTATGAAATCTTCAGAATCCAAATCAATGGCACAGCCAATCAGACACAGAACCGATCCCCAACCAACCCACACGAGCTCCCTCCCCCATTAGCAGTTCACCTCCCAATGACCCTGAGGTAAGCCCAAGATCTATCACGAGACTCTCCCTGATGACTCACACCTGATCCATCACAAGACCCATCACAAGACCCTCCCTCAACACACCCACACCTGAAGCCCTTATAAACAGAAGAACACTGACACTGACATCCCCTAAACGCCCGCTGAAGACGTTACCTAGTCTGGTAACGAAACGTTGGGAAACCAACCGACAAGCTCGGAGGATGAACCTTCACTCTCATCAATTAACAGTTGTCTTGCTTAGCAACAGAAATTTTGGCTTAATTGTGATTGCTTCAGGACAGCAAATAGGAAGTGCCAGAACTGCCATTGCTAAGCAGACATGGACACCTGATATTGCTTTTAACGGATGTATCACTTAGCAATGGAAATTCTGGTTCCAACTGCAGTTGTTAATAGAGGACTATATGTGGAGATTCAGATGGAAATTGGCATCGTGACTATTGCAGGGTTGACTTTCAGACTACAAAACCCCAAAAGGATACTTGATGAAGCCTGGCACTATAGCTCTAAATTATCTGATTAGATGTTAATATTACTGTCAATAATAATTATCAGAGAATAGAAAACCCTTAGTTTAACCTGAGCTGGAAACTGAACCTCTGGGCATATCCAGAGTTTCACAAAGACCTGAAGATGTTCTTTAGGAGATGGAGAGATGATAGACTTTTATTGGACCTCTGCCAACATGACCCTGAAGCCTTTAAGCTTTTCTTAAAGCCCCAAATGTTGGCAATCATCATTTAATGAAGAAGCTCAACATTTAAAATGTCCTCATCATAGCCTAATAGAAGGAGGGTAACCTGATTTGTGCCTGAGAAACTATGAGTCTGGCTGATTGAGCCCAAATGCTTATCTAATATAACATTTTGAATATCAGTTAGCCAATCAGTTGCTGCAGAGAAGCCCACACACATGACACAAGGAGCATAGCTATCATGTCACACCTAGCATTAAAGAGGCTACTATGTCCCTGATTCTTTCGTAGTTGTATTACAGGAGCAATGAGAACCTTCTCCACAGGTAGCAACCAGCTGATTGGGGTAGCCGTGGCTACACTGAAGAATCTGACACCAAGCTTTTTTCTAGAATTCTACTTGGTTTGCATTATCTGATTTTTAAGGTATGTTTTCATCTGGGTTTTCTCTATTTCTCTTTCCTTTGGAAAACAATGAAACAGTTCCCTTGAAATCAATTTTGGGGAAAGTTAATAAAAGCCCTCTATAGTTTGGCTGATGAAACCTATAAAATTACACAAATCCAGCATTCCTTTAAAATGCTGGATCCTCTTTCTCACTGTTTCAAAATATACAAAATAAAGTTTAAAAAATAAAAAAAACAAAAGAAAGAGCAGCTTCCCTTTCAAAAGGCAATTCAGCTTCCTTGGTGCAGCTTTTAGGATTCTGAGAAATTCAGGATTAGCTGCCTTTCCTAAAAGAAGAATTCTCATCAACAGGAGAAGGAGGAGGAATTAAGACAGTAGCCAGCTACAGCGTATCCTACAATGAATCCTGTTAGAGAAAGGCTACAAAGGTGAGATTTATGATTGGTCCTCACTCCTCACACAATCAGTCCTTGCATTTGCAAGTGTCGCAGCGTTCCTGCAGTCACATGATTGTGATTTGGTGCTTGGCAACCATTGTACGTTTATGACTGGTCCTCAACTAACAACCATCACAATGTCCCCACTGTCACATGATCATAATTTGGCACTCGTTAACCATCGTGTATTTACAACAGTTGCAGCATCCCATGGCCATTTGACCGTGCCTTGTAATCTTCCCAACCAGCTCCTGACAAGGAAAGTCAATGGGAAAGTCAGCAGGGAGGGTCTCAAGTCACATGATGTCTCACTTAATGACAAATCTTGATCCCTATTGTGATCATAACTCAAGAACTATTGGTATTATCTTGCTTCCCAGGACTTTGCCTAGGCCACGATTCTTGCAAATTTCTGTCAAGGTTATTTCCCTTCCTTTCTACAGTATGACTCCTCTTGTGAGTCCTGCCAAGTTGTTCTCGGCAACAATGATCAAAGTTGCTTCCTCCCAAGAGGGTCCCTTGTCATGGCACAAACTGCTATCCCACAGCTGAAATGGTTCAGAGAGGGGAAGGCTCAACCCATTCATTTATTCAGGCCTTGACAATGCTGCAATTCCTTTAATTTTGCCTTTTAGATTTGTCACGCTTTTAATGCTGATTTTATAGATGTTTTTATGGTATCTTCATCGGTTGCCCGGAGCCATTAAGGGAGTGTGTGGCATAAATATTTTAAATAAATATTTGCTGACTTCAGCTACTAAGTGCACTTTTGCTCTGTCATGCTGCTGGAGCGATGACCTACCAGAATATGGGGGGGGGGGTTTTCTTCCCACAGGTGAATCCCAGTAAAATGGAGTCCCCACAGCTGTCTGTGTGCTTCAAAGTTGAGGGGGCCAATTTCAAATCAGGCCATAACTGGTTCTGCATATCTTACTTTAGTAACAATCAGATGCAAGAAGGAATTGCTTACTAAACAAATAGAAGAATTCCCCTCACAGGGATGTTGTTGTGGGAACAATAGGAGGAAGGATTATTAGACATGTTCACCACCTTGAGTTGTTCATAAAAAACAATAATAAAGGAGAGGGGAGTGGAAAAAACAGATCCAGGAAACTACAGACCAATCAGCCTAACATCAATTCCTGGGAAGATACTGGAAAAGAAAGTAAAAAAACAGTTCTGCGAACATCTAGAAACAAACAAAGTTATAACTAGAAACCAACACAGGTTTGTTAAAAACAGATCATGCCAAACCAATCTTATTTCATTCTTTGATAAAGTGACTAAATTAGTAGACCAGCGAAATGCTGTGGACATGGAATACTTAGACTTCAGCAAGGCAGTAGACAAAGTAGACCACAACCTACTTCTTGGAAAGCTTAAAAAAAGTGGGATAGACAGCATCACCATCAGATGGATTTTTAAATGGCTGACAAACCATACTCAACAAGTAGTCCTTAATGCTACTACATCTACATGGAGGGAAGTAAGCAGTGGGATACCACAAGGTTCTGTCCTAGGCCCAGTACTCTTCGACATCTTTATAAATGACTTAGATGAGGGAATAGAAGGGGAATTTATCAAATTTGCAGATGATACCAAGCTGGCAGGACAAGCCAACACCCTCGATGATAGGCTCAAGATCCAGAGGGATCTTGATAGACTTAAACATTGGGCCCTATCTAACAAAATGAAATTCAACATAGAGAAAAGTAAAGACTTACACTTAGGCAAGAAAAACCAAAAGTACACATATAGATTGGGTGAAACCAGGCTTAATAGCAGTAATTCTGAGAGGGATCTTGGAGTCTTAGTGAACAATCAATTAAATATGAGCCAACAGTGGGCTGTGGCAGCCAAAATGCCAATGCAATCCTAAGTTGCATTAACAGAAGGATTCAATCAAGATCATGTGAGGTACTAATACCAGTCTATAAAGCCTTAGTAAGACCACACCTAAAATACTGCAACCAATTTTGATCTTCACATTATAAAAAAGATGTTGAGACTCTAGAAAAAGTGCAGAGAATAGCAACAAAGATGATTAGAGGACTGGAGGCTAAAACATATGAAGAACAGTTACAGGAACTGGGCATGGCTAGTCTAATGAAGAGAAGGACCAGGGGAGACATGATAACAGTGTTCCAATATTTGAGGAGCTGTCCACAGAGAGGAGGAGATCAACCTATTTTCCAAAGCACCTGAAGGCCAGACAAGGAATAATGGATGGAAACTGATCAAGGAAAGATTCAACCTAGAAATACGGAGAAATTTTCTGATAGTGAGAACAATCAGCCAATGGAACAGACTGCCTTCAGATGATGTGGGAGTTTCATCATTGGAAGCTTTCAAGAAGAGACTGGACTGCCACCTGTCAGAAATGGTGTAGGGTCTCCTGCTTGGGCAGGGGATTGGACTAGATCAGGGCTTTTCAACCAGTGGTACGGGTACCACCTGTGGTACATTGGCACCTGGCAGGTGGTACGCGACCATCCTAGAAAAGTGGTAGTGGGGGAGGGGAATAAGCTGAACCAGTGGCAGCACCACACAAGCTTGAGCAAGAGATGGCTGGAACTGCAGGGCTGTCAGGGCTCAGCGGAAGCGCCAGGATCAGTGCTGCTTTACAGCTGATCGGCACTTCTTCAGGACTGTCAGGGCTCAGCGGAAGTGCCGGGATCAGCACCAGGCTCCAGCTGGAGCTCAGCGCTGATCCTGGTGCTTCCGCTGAGCCCCGAAGAAGCACCAATCAGCTGGAACGTTGCAGCCTCTCCAGGGTCTTGTGATTTACATTCAGATGCTTGGCAACTGATTCATATTTATGACGATCACAGTGTCCCAGGGTCATGTGAAGTGACCAAAACCTGCTGAAACCACCCAGCAGATGGGGGGAATAAAAACCTAACACACCCCACCCCACCCCCGCTGCCAATCCTCAACAGAAATGCTCACAACAATGAAAACCTCGGACAGGAGGAAGAGTGCAGCCGGGTGGGCAGGCAGGTGTCTTGCTCGGCTGTGGCTTGGGGGCCACTTTTTTCAGTGCCATTGTAACTTCGAACAGTCACTAAGCGAACTGTTGTAAGTTGAGGACTACCTGTACTTTATCACTTTTTTCCTCTTTTTTTTCTGGTCATCGAGTTTTGACACCTTGCTAGGCGACTGGTGGTACTCGGATATTGCCATATCCTAAAAGTGGTACAATAGGTGAAAAGGTTGAAAAGCCCTGGACTAGATGACCTACAAGGTCCTTTCCAACTCTGTTATTCTGATTCTGATATAAATAAAATAGAGAAAATAATAGAAAATGGAGAAGCTAAAGTGCTCTGGGACTTTAGACTTCAAACAGACAGGTATCTGTCACATAAAACCCCAGACTTAGCAATTGTTGATAAGAAAGACAAAAAAAAAAGTCTGGATACTGGACGTGGATAGTACCTGGAGACAGCAAGATAGAAGAGAAAGAACTGGAGAAGATAACAAAATACAAAGATCTGAAAATAAAAATAGAATGACTGTGGCAAAAGAAAGCAAAGCTAGTGCCAATAGTCACAGGGAGCTTTGGTGCAATCCCAAAACAACTGAAGCTCCACTTGAACACCATCGGCATTGACAAAATTCACCACCAATCAATTGCAAAAGGCAGCTTTACTTGGACTAGCTTACATCCTGTGACGATACCTTTAATATCATCAAATAACAACATTTGCCTATCCCAGGTCCTTGGAAATAGCAATAGCAATAGCACTTCGACTTATATGCTGCTTCATAGTGCTTTACAGCGTACTCTAAGGGGTTTACAGAGTCAGCAGATTGCCCCCAACGATCTGGGTCCTCATTTTACCGACCTCAGAAGGATGGAAGGCCGAGTCAACCTTCGAGCCAGTCAGGATCAAACTCCAGGCTGTGGGCAGAGTCAGTCTGCAATACTGCACTTTTCAGAGCTTGATAGCTGGAGAAAAATGCCAAACCTAGTCTGAACATCAGCTGGCTGTGCGATGAACCATAACATGATAAGAGCCCCACCAGATCGGGTCAACAGCTTTGCATTTCAGCAGCCAGTCAGATGCATTTAGGAAGCTCACCAGCATCACAGAGAAGGAAGTGAGAGCTTCCTTCGATGATTGTTCCTCGTCCATTTGTATTCCAGGACTTCCCTCCTCTTGAATGCCAACCGCCACTGTATCAATAGCCATGAACGTGTTTGGTATTCTTTTCGTTCCTTCTCCCTTGGCAGCCATTCGAAGGGAGCAAATTCCAAGGTTTCACTATGCTTTGGGGAAACAAATGCCTCTTTGTCTCTGCCTCCCAGTTAGTTTTCCTAGATGAACCCCTGCTCTACCCTTGTGAGAGAGAAGGAGAAAAACAAATTGCTTCATGTGAGGACATACATATTTCATAAACAAGATGCCTGAATGAAACGCACAGATGGAAGATCCAGTTGGATCAATGTGGAAGCGACTGCTAGGCAGCTGCACCCCAGGATGAGGTCATCTGTAAATGGGCAGCTGAATGAGTGAATAACTATGCAAATCAGATATCTTCCAGGAAATGCAATCAGAAACTTGTTTGGAAAGAGAAATCCCACTAGCAGTTCATTCACTGTGTTAAAAAAAAAAAAAAAAAAAAAGACGTCTATTTTTATGAAATGAGCAAAATTAATTTAAGACCGAGCTTTGGTCTATACACCGATTGCAGTAGCGTCTATGCCAGATAAATCCAATTTACTGTAGGATTGGAATAAACTACTGAAGCCAATGAGAGATCAAAGAAATAAAACTGTTTTGAACTCTATGTGCCAATTGCAACGCAAAATCTGATAATCAGCTAATCCCATAGTGCCACCTAGTGGCAACAGTAGAGCAGCACATAGTTTCCATGCTGGACGTATCTACTGTGCATATAATAGGCATTTGGAAAAAATGCGTATTATCTACGTTCATTCCTTGTTTCCTGCAAACCACGTATACTGTGCAAAAAGAAGGGGCTTAACATTTCATGCACAAGGCACTTTTATTGACACGCTCAGTTGCTTACCAAAATGCTGCCTATCTAGGGCCATCCAGTTATTTAATGTTCTAACAAGGACAAAATGGACAAGTCATATTGAGATGCAAATTGGAAATGCCTACTCAGAACCTGTCTCCAATTTTCTTGCAGTGTTTCCTAGCTGAGATCAGAATGATGTGCAATGCAGCCCTAATCAGAACCCATTCTGATGCAGCTTTCAAAATTCCAAATATTCTAAGCAGGAGTTTCATAAAATCAAAATGGAGGGGCCTTAAAATAGTCCAAAGCAATTAATCTTACTAATGTGATTACAAGCCCAACTCCACAATTGTATTAATACCAAGGTAAATGGATATTGAAAATTACGGTACAAATTTTCTTTTCGGTGAAGAGTAACACAGAATCATCACTGTGTCAATTGTGATGGCTGATGAAAACAGAAGAATCTATAGCAGTGTGCAGCATCCATGGATGGCAGTTGTGGACCACAGCATCTGATGAGAATGCATCACAGCTGGTGTGTGCAATGTGGGTTGGGGCCACACTCTATAGACATCCATACTCTGAGAATGGAGTGGAGTGGAGTGGAGTGGAGTGGAGTGGAGTGGAGTAGAGTAGAGTAGAGTAGAGTAGAGTAGAGTAGAGTAGAATAGAATAGAATAGAATAGAATAGAATAGAACAGAACAGAACAGAACAGAACAGAACAGAACAGAACAGAACAGAACAGAATAGAATAGAATAGAATAGAATAGAATAGAATAGAATAGAATAGAATAGAATAACATTCTTTATTGGCCAAGTGTAACTGGACACACAAGGAATTTGTTTCTGGTGCATAATCTCTCAGGGTACATATAAACAACAAAGTCTATAATTATAAGACACCAATAGGGGAAATTAGTAGAGAAGATGAGAAGGATAATAATAACACTACTCACACACAACATTGATAAATATACTTAGACACAGAACAATACTGTGAGCATTAGGTGTTCAGCAAAGCTATGGCACGAAGAGAAAAAACTGGCTCTGTGTCTTGTTGCAATGCCCTGTAGCAGAGCCCTGAGGGAAGGAGTTGAAACAGTTTATGTCCAGGATGTGAGAGGTCTGCAGATATTTTCTCAGGCCTCTTTCTGCTTTGTGCAGTATACAGGTCTTCTATGGAAGGCTGGCTGGTTGTAATTGGGTTTTTTTCCCTCTATGGTCCTAACTATCCATTGAAGTCTAGCTGTTGACTTCAACTTCCTCTGTTATAGCTGTTTCCTTCACTTGCACATAGAGGTTGAGGGCTTTGGGAGAAAAAAAAGCTTCAGGAGAACGGAGATAGAACTTTTTAAATTACTTATAGGGCAGACAGGATTCTATGCTTGAAAAGAGGATGTCATCGTCCCACTTTTTCATAACTGCAGTTAACGAATGTAATTCCATTTTCCCACAATACAAACGCCATCAGCCATTGGAAAAACCTAACAAAAAATCCCATTTCTTTAACTAATTGTAGGAATGAAAGGGGCATTTTATGGAGAGTGGGGCTGGGATTGCTTCTGCCTGCTCTCACCACTAAGATGATAGAAAGATCGGGATTCTGAGATTAAAATAATTTCTGAAGTTGATTTTTGCCCCACTTTCTCTCTTTTACAGATAACACACTGATGTGCCTGAAGGAGACCAAGATGATATCACCTCCCCTAGATCAGAACAATACCTTGCTAAATTGTGTTATCATTATTCCCGTCTCACAGAGGGAGGATTGGAAATAGGTAAATGGGAAGTGTTGGCTTGCCAGGATCTGTTAAAATGTTCGTGGATTCCTGTGACCTACAAGGCTATCCAAAAAAACAGAGAACCAATTCAAAACGCATTATGACATCTCATGCAGTTACTAAATACTCTGATGGTTCCATCTTCTGTCCGGCTTAATTTTTAGCAAGTGATGAAAAAGAGCCTATCCCTGCTCTACTTTGATTCAGCACATCTTGAAAATTCATTTGCCTTGACAATTGCTTCATCACATGGCTATCGTTTAATTTCCCATATAGATCAACACTTGGGCTACTATCAAGCTATGATTTAAAAGCAATCTCTGGGTCTTGCTGGTTTCCTACTGTTATATTGCTGCTGAAACATTCTGGAGGGTTTTTGATTGCCACAGTGCATTTATTACAGGTTGCCTTACAAATTGCAATCCAAGGGGCATTCTCCTTTTTTAGTTACTTGTCTAGGGACTCACATCTCTGTTACAGGTTTTGTATTAAGCTCTTATAGGAGGCTGTGGAGGGAGCTGGGGAACCTAAGCAGATTTACCTGTTGCATCCCAGGTGTTCAGACATCCCTTGTCGTTTCCTGTGCCTCATCAGGGAGAAACACCCCTGGCTCGTATGCATGACCAATTTCTCTGCACATTTCTTTGATTTCTGTCAAGGAGAAACAAGGTGGATAAACAAGCAGACTAAGAAAGAAAACACATTCTAACCGTTTTGGGTGGGAAAACAAATAGCGGATGGTTAACCCCGCTCAAGGTCATCCAGGAAAAAAAGATGATCTTTGAATGGTTTGCCCAAAAGAACACCCCTGCATAATTCAACGGCTGCTGTTACATTGTAATACACAGCTGCAGCACTGTGGATGGTTTACATAGAGAAGATCTCCACCTGCTTTTCAGGTGGAAAAAATAACTACCCTGTAACAACTGAAATACATCCTAATTCGGTATCTTCCCAAAACTTCCAAAATCAACAGCCAAGAAATCACAATACCGGTAGCAGCTGAAAGTCTAACTCCATTGTTTAAATAATATGAGCATTGAGACAACCCTGTAGCACTGCAGGAAAGGGACAACAACGTCAGGAAGGAGTAAGAGAAACTGGAGAAGCACCAGGGCTTGAAGGAGGAGAGAGAGAGAGAGAGAGAGAGAGAGAGAGAGAGAGAGAGAGACAGACAGACAGACAGACAGACAGACAGACAGACAGACAGACAGACAGACAGACAGACAATCTCAAAACCAAAGATAGCAGACAGACAGACAGACAATCTTCACAAGCAAAGATAGCAGACAGACAGACAGACAGACAGACAATCTTCAAAAGCAAAGATAGCACTATACTGCCTTGGGACACAGGTTCTCCAAATTGAGAGCAAGTTGAGGTTAATCTCCTTTAAGCTGAGCTTGACTCTTGCTGACATCATTGATGTGTGCATGTAGTCATCTCAGACTCAATATGAAAAAGGTTTGTCATTGTTTTCTTCACAGATAATTTTTTAACTCTGCAACCTGACCTGAAGCCTTGACACTTCTAAGTAATCTCACACCCAGATCTGACTGTGCTTAGCTTTTTAAAATCAGTCAAGGTCAGCTAGGTCTATAAGATTGGTCACCATTAATGAAGAAAGCTTTCCATTCTCCACCAGAAGATTCCTAGACACCAAATCCCATTAACTAGCAGACCAGCATTGGGAGAGATTATCCAAAAATATCTAAATATCAGGCTGCTACCGGTACCAACTTCAGTGCTCAATTACCTATGGTTTTGACAGATCCACATCATTTTTCTGCGAAGTGCCTGGAATTTGGTGTACTATCAGACTAGTGACTGGTGCCATCTTCTAAGGGCACTCCAGAAGCAAGCTTGGGACCCAAAGCAAGAGGACCCATGATAGATAATATCCTTTCTTCACAGTGGCAAAGAAAGCTGAGTCTAATTCTGTATTCTTCAGGTTGTGCATGCTCTTTGGCCGTCGTATAGTCTATTATCGAGCCAGAGTCTATCTTTTCAAACAGGGCTTTTGCATGCATAGGCCATCATGAATACTGAAGAATGGGGCTTTTATTTTTTATTTTTCTCCCAGTCATCTTTAGAATGACTTCAGTGATTATCCGGCTGGGTATCTGCAGTGAGCTCTCTTTTCCACTTCTCTTTTCTGTCATTAATAGTTAAAAGGAATCTTACCTGTCAAGGTCCTTTTCATCAAACGGCTGCGCCTGACCTTCAGGCTTTGTCACACAACTTAGAACATGAGATTTCTCTTGTTTTATAGCAGCCTCTCCCTTTTCTCCTACACTGTCATTTACAAGCATAACAGCAAGCTATATTTCACCTCTCTGTTTAAGGGCAAATTAGGCCAGTCATTTGTGGATGGAGAAGACTTCCGATAGGGAAGTCAACCCTCGCTTTGGTACAAGAGGTGAACAGTAAAGCAAACTGGAACAGTTTGGTGGAGCTTAATAAGGGAGGACTTGTAGGCCACCAAATCCAGTCTAGATGGTGTACAGGATAACATAATATTTAAAACACAACACACACACACATACACCTCGGCCAATACAGCACATTGGGAAAAAAGGTACCTATCTTTACTAGTAATCCATTCTCCATCTAAGGATCCAGAACAAAACATTCGGAACAGGGGAAGCAAGTTTTTCCTATGTAGGCATTGATAGAAGAGAATATTTGTAGCTCGGGGTTGAAGTGTGGGGTCCCTGATGCTCTCTGAGCTTGGTTGTTTTCTTGCATATGTTTTATTACCCAACTAGGTAACCTCATCAGTACTGGTAGGGAAATGGGCTGCTCTCTGTTTATATACTTCTGGCTTGCCTTGTCAGTGTTGATAGGAATGTTCTTGGGTTTCCTTCCTTCCCAATCAAGGAACCACTAAGTTCAGTCCTACCAACACTGACAGGGCAAACCATAGTATATAAAATGAGAGCAAACTCCATTCCCTACTAACACTGATGATGTTACCTAGTTTGGTAATGAAATATCTGCAAAAAAAAAAAAACACAACCAAGTTCAGAGAATACTAAGGACCACAAATGTAGGTATTCTTCTACAGCCCACCGAGCATGCTAAAAATCAGTTTTGGAGATTCTTTTGAAAGAATATGGGAATTAGTTTGAGATTCAAAGAGAGAATTGCATCCCTTTCTTTTACTATATTATCAGTTGTTTTTCTGGATCAAACTTGCTTCGCACAAAATGCAGCTATGAAAGTAGCAAGAGGATGGGCCAATGGAATTTTAAAGGCAGAAAAAGAAAGCTGCAAGATTATATTAGAATATAATAGCCATCATCATAAAAGCTTTTGCAATGGAATAAAACATCAAGATCGGATTAGCTGGTTAGCAGTTTAACAGTTAGAAATGATTGGAGTTTTCCTAAGGGAATAAAATAAGGAAAATCTGTTTCCTAGTAATAGAGATGCTTGCAGTTAAACTATTGCAAAATTGTAATGCTTTGATTAAGATGATGCTTTGAGACTTAAACATACATTAGACCAATTGGTCTAGGAGATGAGGCTATTTTGTAAGATCTCATCCCTTGGAGGAATCTAGGAAGCATCTATCAGATAGTTTAAATATCAAAACTTTACTTTGATTGGCAGCAGCTAACCAAGATTTCTAGCAGAAATCTTTCATATCACTGCCATTCCACCATACACAATAGTGGGTGTTTTATTTATTTTTTAAGCTAGGTCTTTGTCCAGATGGGACGAAATGAGCTTTTCATTCAGTCCTTTTCAGCCAAAGTTCCCTTCCAGAGATGCCTCCCAAAAAATCCAGCCCTCAGGAGCAAATCTGAGAGTGGAAAAAGAGAACTGGATTATGCAAATGCCTAAATAACTTATCAAAGAAACACAGTTGTCCTTGATCACAGCACATACATCGATTTGCTCCTCAAAAAAAAAAAATCATATTATACAGCTGTTGTGGGTCCAGCCAGTGTGCCAGATTGCAAGCAAAGATTTACAGTTCACACCCCCATGATGAGAGATGGCTCCTTGTCATGTCCAAAGTCAGTTTATTTCAGCCACCATCTGTTGCAGACAGGTTTTCCTCTTGGGAGGAAGAGCTGCAGAAATCTGCAAGGAGAGCTAAGTGGAAACCATGTTTTTATTTTTCTCCTCCAGCTTCTGATTAGTGTTTTGGAATCTTAATAGTTTTTTTTTCTTTTAATGACCCTGTAATCCCTTGCACTGGGATGGAGTCAGTGCAACTGAATGGAGCTTGAGTGTTTACTGGCTGGATGCCTTTTCTGATACCTGTGCGGAGTTTGCAGCAGACAATAACTCATTGTGCCCAGAGAGAGAAATATCTCCCACAACCTATGATCAAACTCACAGCCTCCTGATTGTGAGGAGAGAGCTCCATCTCTAGGCCATCGCACCACTCCTTGGAATCTCACTAGTAATCCAGGAAATTTAAACTATTTCTGTAGAAATAGTTAGCTTCCCATATCCAGAGGTCTTTGCTAGGTTTTTTTTCCAAATTATTTCTGTATTTGTTATGCTTTATTTTATTGTGGTCATTAACCAGCACAAGTGAGTGGATATTTGAATATTTAAAATATCACAAGTTAAATTGACAATGCCAGGACAGTTAAGGAAAGTACAGACAAAACCTTTTGGCTAAAAGACAATATTAAATCAGAATCTGGTAAAGGCAGGAGTCTTCAAACATGGCCCTTTTATGACCTGTGGACTTCAACTCCCAGAATTCCTCAGCCAGCGTGCCTGGCTGAGGAATTCTGGGAGTTGAAGTCCACAAGTCATAAAAGGGCCAAATTTGAAGACCCCTGGGTAAAGGGCTTCACCAGGCCACACCTAGCAAACAGTTATTTGACAGAGGTGTGATGTAAGGGTCACTTAACACCCAGGCTGACAACCATAATTTATTACAATTTACGATAATTTATCCAGTATAATAATGATAATCTATGATAATGTATTGCTATTTATGATAATTTATGTGGGTCAATTCTCATAATTTATTACAATTTATGGCACTATATCCAGGTCAAAATGAAAAATGAAGTATCTTAGCTGACATTCTGTTTTGCTAGTCAGGAATGGGGTAATTAGAACATTTCAATATTCTGCATAAAACTGGCAATAAAACTGGCAATACAGAACTTGTTTTTCATTATTACTATTTACACATTCTTTATTTCTGTATTGTACAGGTTTATTTTCTTTTTCTCCCTATTCAAATTACAGTTGAGTTTGATGTCAGCCTTCACCTGTATGTCAAGCTTTCTTCATGATTTTTTTTCTTTTTTGCTTTTCAGAGATCTCTCTTTGCTTTTCAGAGATCTCTTAACTTTCTCCTTGTATTCTATCATATTTTGCATTTGTAACATATTATCACCATCCTCTTTGTCCAGATACTGTATTTTCTTTTTATTATATTTTTTTTCTAACTAATTTGTGCTATGCTACCATACTCTCTTTTTACGACCCTGTAATCCCTTGACTCATGGTAGAGTCAGAGTGACTGGATGGAACCAAGCGTTTACTAGCCAGATGCCCTTCCTGACACCTAAGCAGAGCTCACAGCAGATATTCTTTCTTTGCACTTTAATAGAGAAACATCTGCCACCCAGGATTGAACTCTCAACCTTTTGAGTGGCAGACAAGCATCTTCACCACTAGGCCACCTCACCATTCTTGTGCTATACTACCATGATATGAGCAATTCTGAAAACATATTTTGGCATAACAAGTATTTCCATTTTAATACTTAAAGCTTAAATGGAAGGAATCTTACATTTTATATGGTTTTTCCCCCCTCATAATACAGTTTTTTTATTTATTTATCTGCTTTGAAACTGATGTGTCTTCCAAAGGGGTAAAGACTCACTCATTACGTTTCTATCCCACATGCCAGGAGATACACTGACAACAATATTTTAATTTTGGCATTTTGGCTTTTTGTGTCTCACATCCCCCATGGTGGTGGTGGTGGTGGTGGTGTGGGGGGGGGATGGATATCAGATGAAATATACTCCCTCCCCCAAGGTTAGTTGATGGCAGGAGAGCTAAGAAGCCACTAGCAACTAGCAGGAGATGGGATCAAAGTGTAAACATCCGTACAGATTCTGTGAGTAGAAGCTTTGAGTCTCAAGCCCTTCAACCTGCAGCATTGATCCAGTGGCCCTTGAGGCTGTACCTAGAAAAAAGGTCAGAATTACTTCCTTAAAATTAATGCAGCAAAAGAGGTAGGTATGTTTTGGTGCAAGGTTCTTCCAGGTGCTTATGGGAGGAGAAGCAGGATATTCTTCTTGCCTCTGTTCCCACAGCATATTAGATTGTGAAGTTCTTTAAGTGTGTGCTAGTTATAGGTATATTGAAAAATTGCCTATTTGTAAGCCATGAAAAATATATACTTGTCCACATATTTAGCCTGCAAACATATAACTGGTTCGGGCTGAGACAAGCCAACAATTCCTTTAACAGTAAACCAAACTTATTCTGTCCAAGATCACTTTATGACTTGCATAAATCACATAATTCCTTCCTTCCTTCCTTCCTTCCTTCCTTCCTTCCTTCCTTCCTTCCTTCCTTCCTTCCTTCCTTCCTTCCTTCCTTCCTTCCTGACAGCTCTTTCAAAACAATGCCACTTTCAATTTTATAAATATACCACAAAGGTTCACCATTTGGGCTTCAGAAACCTGTGCAAAGAGAGCTGGAGGTTTAGCGAATAAGAGAGTCATGAAATATACATTGGAGAAAAGAAAGTTTCAAAGCAGCACAACATTTGTATGCCAAATCCCAAGCTGGACATTGTAAGTGCTTAAAACAGATACAAAATGATTCAGGCAGAACAGAGGTAAAATGAGAGGAAAAGAAACGCAACCACAAAGTTATTTTTCCAGGTAGAGTTCAGGGACCTATAAATCAGGGGTAAAAATGTGCTTTAGGCTGAACCCTGGCAGCTTCGCTCCTCAAATTGGTGCCCCTTTCTACTCACATTGTTCCTTTTCTCTTCAGAGAGGAACAATGAAGAGTAAAGTGGGGAAGATGCTTTTAATGCTTCCATATTTCATGAAGAACTTTGTCCACGATGCTGGCCTTTGAGTTCCATAGGAAGAAAAAGAAAGGCATGCTGTTTATCTACTTAAAGAATCCAGAAAAAAAATGTATTTCTGTGCATACCTCTGATTTGCTTCACCAGAAAAATAATTAACCTTTAAAATACTAAGAGCCAAGAACAAGAATTGCTGTCAGGTGATAGTCTGGAGCAATCATGGGGGAGAGGGGGGACTCAGCGCATTGTTCAACTGAATCAATGATTGAATCTGCTGGTGTCATGGCTGCTACCCATCCACAGCTATATAACTTGGGTAAAACAAAACTACTAACAAGGCAGCTGGGCTGGCACTTTCCTCCCTTAGTTCAAAAAATAGATAAAGGGTACATTGGGTGTAGGATTCTTGGTGGCCTGGCTGTTTTCTTGCAGATGTTTCATTACCCAAATAGGTAACTTCATCAGTGCTAGAAGGGAGTGGAGTTTGCCCTCTGTTTAAATACAAGTGGCTTGTTCTGTTAAAGTCGATGGGGTCATTTTCTATGGTGAATTTTGAAATGGATTGTAACAGCTGAGGCAGGATCACCATCACTTTTGCTCCTAACCCTTTCCCCCACATTTTAGGCAAGAAAGAAAAAAGGGGGGGAGATCATTTGGTGAAGAGGCAGCGTTTGGAAGACGTCTAGATCCCTAATATGCAGACAGACATAGCCACCTGCCATCAAAGTCCATGGCTTTCATTTCAAATTGCTTGAAACTTCCACCCACATTTCCCATTGTTGAAAACGCTGCCATGATTTTGCAGTTGAGGAGTAGGAGTTACCCTTACTCTGCCGCAGGCATTAATAGAACACAAAATTCTGTTCTCAGCTGATTCCTTTTGGTGAAATAAGAAAAGCTGTCCTGATTATTTTAGCAAGATTTCTGCTGTAGACTTGCTCCTAAACAGAATCCACTCTCCTGGGATTAATCTCTGTCTTAATTCTTCCATGTCACAGACTGTGAAAGTGAACCACGTTAAGATTCCGGTGGCCTTTTGACAACATAAAATATTTTCAAGAAATAAAACAGGCAGCAAATGAATAACTTGGAGAGCAAGACCTGCCTTCCTAAACTTAGTCTGACTAAAAACCTGGACTGCAAAGGCATTAATCTTATGCTTAATGTTTTTACAACAAACATTTGACAAGGAATTGAGTGACAATGACAAAGTTGCCCATCCTGGATGATGAGAACGAAGAGTCTGGTTCCAATGAGAGGACAAGTACTTTTTTTTTTTTTTAATCAAAGCTCAAAGGAAAAAAAATGTAACAGACAAAACTCTGCACAACAAGTGAAAGCAGACAAGATTAACAATAGATATGCAGTATTGGTTTTTTGATTGCCAGATATGACCTTGGTAAGGTTGTTCATTCATCAGCTGAGCATCAGAAGAACTGGCTTAGCCAAGGAAAGAGTAAAATATCACAATTATTAAGAAATTCAGTATGATTATTAAAAAGAAAAAAAGTGCAAAAGTCAAGATTTTCTTTATAACGTATCCAAGTAGTAAAGAGAATTTTATAAAAACTTTCAACAGGTATAAATTTTCTATTTCCCTTACTCCTTCTCATGCACTTTCCTTTCTCAATTATAGACTCTGTCCAGAACACACACACGCAGGCATATTTGTTTGTTTGTTTGTTTGTTCGTTCGTTTGTTTGTCTGTTTGTTCATTCGTTCATTCAATTTGTTTGCCACCCATCTCTCTGCAAGGCAACTCCATTACCCAGAGGAACTTTTGAAATTATTAGAATTGTATATTGTATACGGTTTGAAAGGATTTGTGCTAAACCAGACATGTCAAATTCACGACGTCACATGTTGTCACGCAATGTATCGGGATAGTTTTGCCATTGCCGGCAATGGGGTGGGCGTGGCTTCCGCATGACACATCCAGCCTGCGAGCCGGCAGTTTGACACTCCTGTGCTAAACTGACATTGAATTAGACTCTAGGTTAAAAAAAAAAGTTAGGTACGTTTTATACTTGTACATTTGGAAGTAAGTCCCATTCCCATCCTTGACTTACAGCTGTAATTGAGCCCAGAATGATGATTGTAAATTGTGATGGTTGTTAAGCGGGTCACCATGTGACCATGCCAAATTTTATTTGCTTTTTTACAGTGTTCATTAAGCAAATACATCTTTTGTAATGGGTGTTTTTTTGTCAGAATTCAGAAGCAAAGACTGGTTAATGGCAAAAACGTTGTAAATCACAGTCATGTGACCACAGATGCTACAAATAGCTTTAAATGCAGGTTGGTTTCCAAGCACCCAAAGTGTGATTACATGAGTGTGGAAGGGCCCAAGCCATTAGAACTTCAAATGTGGGTTGTAAGTAGCCCTGGGGAGATCCATCGTAACTTTGAAAGGTCATTAAGTGACCATTTGTAAGTTGAGGATTATCTGTACCTTGAATTACTGCCATGGCAGGCTCAATTATAGATACAATCATAGAGACATACATACATTTTCAGAAACAGGTTAGCTCCTTGACATCAATAAATTGTACTGATGTAGCTTGTATCTTAGGGCATTGTAATTCCAGAAGCCCTTCTACTTCACAGATATGGGAGGAGGGGAATAATGACCTATTTTTGTTACTAGGACTAGATTTGTGGTTAGTGGCTGAATGATCAATCAATCAGAATAGATCTGGAAGGGACCGTGGAGGTCTTCTAGTCCAATCCCTGCTCAAGCAAGAGACCCTATATCATTTCAGACAAGTGGCTGTCCAGTCTCTTCTTAAAAACCTCCAGTGATGGAGCAACCCACAACATCTGACAGCAAACTGTTCCACTGGTTAATTGTCCTCACTGTTTGGAAGTTTCTCCTTAATTCCAGGTTGCTTCTCTCCTTGATTAGTTTCCATCCATTGTTTCCCCAAATTGACATCATTGACAGCAGCTACAGAAAAGAAGAAGATAATATCCTGAAGGACGCGAGAATCATGGAAGCATCATTACATCCCAGGTATTTTTCAAGGTAGCCAATAGATCAGACAAGCATAGCCATATCTCTTTAACTTCTTCCTCTTCATTATACACTCAGAATCACTGCCTTTATGTTGGGATATTGAATTTAGTAGCTGGAACAGTAAGGTGTACAATAGGCCAGAACCCACAGTTGTAAGTGGTTAGTTAGGTAGAGAGGGCTGACTCGTGCATGATGCAATCTACACTGTGATTGGTTACTGTAATTGTAAAATTGTCTTGTTTTCTCTCTCTTCTACGTGTTCTGTATACCGCTTAGCTTGTCTCCTGATATTACTGTGTTCCCTCCTATCTTGTGTTTTGTTTTGTTTTTAGATGATGACAAAGACTGTTGTAAGTTTGAATGCTAAATATATATATGTGTGTAAGATACTACAAGTTTGTGTTAGTGTATCTTATCTGGCCAACTGCTGCACAAGTCATTAATACTTTAAATATAGTCAGTAACTTTGTATCTGTAGAACATTATGTCTTTCACTCTTTCACCACTTCCCAGGTAGGAAGACTGATACCCGCCCATAAAGATTTCCTTCTTAAGTAAGGTGCTATCTAGCTACCCAATACTTTACTGGCCATTAACATTCATTATCTGTGCCCAGCCATTAAGTGATGCCATCTTCCTTGCCTCTTCCATCTCTGGTTTCTGGGCTGTATCTCATCTGTTCACCATTTCCGCCTCTTCTTTCTCAGCCATTCAATGTCAAATAGATGGTCAGGCTCATGGATGAAAGTGTTGTAACCCTAGAGAGATGTCCATGCTATTTCTCGGATCAGATTGTCCGATTTGGCTTTGACAATGTAGGTGATTACGCACCGTATACAGTATAATCTCATGGATGCATTTAAGCCTTCAAGCTGAGCAGCTTCTTTATTGAGAGCTCAATAAAAGAGCCGAGGTTGCCTACCCCTGGACTAGCCAAACCCAAGTCCTGCAACCATTTTTCTTATGTTTTAGTCTCCAGGCCTTTGATCATCTTAATTGCTCTTCTCTGAATTTTTTCCAAACTCTCAA
>NW_015387430.1:355935-357010 GCF_001527695.2 Protobothrops mucrosquamatus
AACAAAGACTTGCAATAGAAATCATGGATAATAAAAAAAAAGTTTCTTCCAACATATTAACAACAAGAAAAAAGTCAAGGAAACTGTAGGTCCACTAAAGAGAGAAGATGGCAAGGAAATAACAGACAACATGGAGAAAGCAGAGCTGCTTAACTCATGCTTTGCATCAGTCTTCACACAAAAATAAACTATAGCCCAAAATACCAAAAAAACCACTGCAAAAGAAAAACAAAAATTAAAATAAGCAAGAAAATGGTAAGAGAACACCTATCCGACCTTGACAAATATAAATAATCGGGGCCTGACAGATTACATCCCAGAGTTCTGAAGGAGCTGGCATATGTTATCTCAGAACCATTGCACCACATCTTTCAAAAATCCTGGAGCACCGGGGAAATACCTGAGGATTGGAAAAGGGCTGATGTGGTTCCCATCTTCAAAAAAGGGAGGGAATGAACCCAGGAAACTACAAACCAATCCATTTACCATCAATACCTGAGAAGATCTTGGAAAAGATAATCAAAAAACAGATCTGAGAAAAACTAGAAGCAAAAAAAGTTATAACTAGTAGCCAGCACAGGTTTGTTAAAAACAGATCATGCCAAACCCATCTCATCTCATTCTTCAATAAAGTGTCTAAGCTAGTAGACCAGCGAAACACAGTGGATGTAGCATACTTAGATTTCAGTAAGTCATTTGACAAGGTAGAACACAACCTACTCCTTGGTAAACTAAGAAAAGGTGGAATAGACAACATCACCACCAGATGGATCTGTAGCTGGCTAACAAACCATACTCAACAAGTAGTCCTCAATGGCACTACATCCACATGGAGAGAAGTAAGCAGTGGGGTACCACAAGGTTCCGTCTTAGGCTCAGTACTCTTCAATATCTTTATCAATGACTTAGATGAGGGAATTGAAGGGGAATTCATCAAATTTGCAGATGACACCAAACTGGCAGGAGTAGCCAATGCTCTGGAAGACAAACTCAGGATCCAAAAAGATCTTGACAAACTTGAACAATGGGCCCTATCCAACAAAATGAGTTTCAGTGTAGAGAAAAGCAAAGTTTT
>NW_015387430.1:357469-397564 GCF_001527695.2 Protobothrops mucrosquamatus
AGGGCAGGACAAGAAACAATGGTTGGAAACTGATCAAAGAGAGAAGCAACCTGGAATTAAGGAGAAACTTCCTGACAGTGAGGACAATTAACCAGTGGAACAGCTTGTCCCCAGAAATCATAACAGAAAGCCAGTTTGGTGTAGAGGTTAAGGCACTGGACTAGAAATCAGGACACCATGAATTCGTATCCTGGCACAAATCTAGCTGGGTGACTCGGGCCAGTCACTCTTTCTCAGCCCTTGGAAGGAGACAATGGCAAACTACTTTTGCAAACCTTACCTAGAAAACTGCAGGGACTTGTCCAGATAGACACCAAGAGCCAACAATGACAAAAAATAATAACCTTATTAATATATTATTAATATTAATATTGTCAAGCGCCAGGATCAAAGCAATTTGGCAGTAGATAAGAGTCAAAGGAATTTAAGGTGGGCTGACTTAGATCTCTTGTGGGCATGAAGGGACTCATGACTGATGATGCATTGACCCCTCCCTCGGGCTGAGCCTGATCATCTCCTACAATACTTGCAGAAGGGCAGAAATCAACACCATGCCCCTTACCTATATATGTATCTATGCATTCCAGAAATCATCATGGGGGTCCATAATAATTCACACTTTATTTTTTCACCTAGACATGCAGATGTGCTAATGCTAGTCATATCTCCAAAATCTTTACAATTGCAACTTGATTTTCTTATTTGACAGCCTCAAGCTGGGCACAGATTCTGACACACCATATTAAAGAATTTCAAACAGCATCTTCTTGGTATCCCCAAACCTTTCTTCTTTAGTAAGTTCCTGACTTACAGTTCATTTAGTGACGGTCTGAAGTTCCAACAGGACTTTAAAAAGTGAGTTACAACTGGTCTTCGCACTTACAACCATTGCAGCATCCCCCGTGGTCACACAATCAAAATTCAGGCATTTGGCAACCAACATGTATTTACAATGGTTGCAGCATCCCAGGGTCACGTGATTGCCACTTGTGACCTTCCTAACTGGCTTCCAACAAGCAAAGTCAATGGGGGAAGTCAGATTTGCTTAACAACCATGGATTCGCAACAATTGTAGTGATTTACTTAGCATCTTCAGCAAAAAAGGAAGTAAAATCAGGCATGACTCAACAACTGAGTTGCTTAGCACTGGAAATTCTGGCCTCTATTGTGGTTGTACATTGGGGGCTGCCAGTGATCCAGAGCCAACATAATAGAAGCGGAACTAAATAAGACTGTTAGTATTCAAAGAAAGAAGCAGATGTCTCCATGACTTAGATGTCAATATGGATAGAATGAAACCTCTGTGTCCCAAAGCAGGAAACACTTGGTCGTCTCCTTTTGTAATACAACTCTAGAGGTCAAAAAAACAAAAGACTTTTAAGAAGGTACAGTAGAGAATATGCTTGGCATCGTATAACAAAGGCAATTTGAATTGTTTTTGCAGAGCTATGAATTCAAAATAAGGCAAATAGCTTTGAGGAGGAGACAAATGCAATTTAAAACAATGTAACAGAGGAACTTCTAAGCACACGTCTAAAGAGAAGAAGCCAAAAACAAGATGATAGCATATCAAGAAACTGATAACAGTGTTCCAGATGATCCAGTCCAAACAAAATAATTGAACGCAATCTAGAATAAGCTGCTTCTAAACAAACAAACAAACAAACAAATAAGACAAGCTCAACAATCCTGGAACAAAGAGCAAATCAACTGAATAATAAGCACAATGAACCAACTGTGTTGACAGCTAAGCAAAACTCGGAGCTGGTTCAAGAGAATGTTTGTTGTAAGTCGCTCTCCCCTTTAGCAAAAGATTTCACACATTCAGTGCACTTGGGCCAGTGCAGCAGTTGTTCATGGGGGCAACTTTTGGTAAACAGATCACTTAGTGGCTAGACACTAAGGGTGTTTAGAAAATCTTTATACGTACTTATACAAGTAGGGTTTTCCTTCTTAGATCAGATAGGTTGGGTAAAATCTGTGCCTTATGAAGGAAGAGAATTCCAGAAAAATCTTGATCACTGAAGTTTTAATTCTACTTCGGGAGTGACGTCCATAGCACACTCCTATAAGGTAACTGAAGCTCTTGAGACATGACAGAATAAGAGGGTTGTTCTCTGACATAGATTGGGCCTAAAATAGAAAAGGATTTGCAGGAAGTCCTCAACTTATGACCACAACTGAACCCAGAATTTCCAGTGCTAAGAAAGGCAGCTGTTAAGTGGGTTCTGCCCCATTTTGGGACATTTTTTGCCACAGTTGTTGAACAAATCACTGGAGTTGTAAAGTGAATCATGTGGATGTTAAGCAAGTCTGACTTCCTCCATTGATTTTGCTTGTTGGAAGCCAGCTAGGAAGGTTACAAGTGGGGATCATGTGATACCCCCCCTCCCCAGGGCACTGCAACCATCATAAATATGTGCCAGTTGCCCAAATGGGGATGCTGCAATGGTCATTAAGTATGAAAATTGATCATAAGCCACTTTTTTTCAGTGCTGTTGTAACTTTGAATGGTCACTAAACAAAGGGTTTTAAGTTGAGGACTTCTTGTATAGACAACTTGAAACAGACTCTCACAAGCAACAAGCAACAATAGGACAATGATGCCAACATAGGGAACAGACCTTGTAACAAACCCAGAAGTTTATATGCCTACACATCTATACCAACAGCATCAGCACAGGCCCCACCAAGTACACCCAAAAGTTAGAGACACTTTATGGAGGCCTGGTATTCCACCAAAGGAGCAATTTACAAGCATATTGATCTAGATCAGGGGTAGGCAACCTTGGCTCTTTTATGACTCATGGACTTCAACTTCCAGAATTCCTGAGCCAGCCAAGCTGGCTCAGGAATTCTGGGAGTTGAAGACCACGAGTCATAAAAGAGCCAAGGTTGCCTACCTCTGATCTAGATCCAGCAGACCTACCCCTGATCTAGATCTACCAGACCATTCAAAGTGCCAATCAACAAGAGAACCAATCAGCTGCTCAGAATTCAAATATAGCTCCAAACAAACAACCAATCACATGACCAACTGACCCCACTGCCACACAAGACATTTAAATTTAAGGAGAATAGGACAAGAAAATCCTGCTGCTGATGTTACCTAGTTTGGTAATGAAACGTTCAGAAATTATATTGAAACAAACTTGGAGAACAAACCACAGCCAAAATTAGAGACACCTTGCACAAGCTCTTCCTCCAGAGTCCAGAGGAGTATCTGCCAGTTATATCCCTCTAGACCAGGAGTGTCAAACTGCCAGCCCACAGGCCAGGTGCGTCATGCAGAAACTGCGTCCACCCCAGCTCCTGTAATGGGGAAAAAGTCACGACACGTCACGTGACGTTGCGAGTTTGACACCCCTGCTCTAGACGTTACTCTATGTAGCTGTTGAAGTGAGCTATGGTTCATGAAAGCTTATGCCTTCTGACACTGCTCATCTCTGGGAGCTGCTTAAGGATGAACAGACTGTGATTACAGCGCAGGTGGCCATATTCTGCACAGCAGCACTGGGGATTCGTCAGAAACATGGGACTAATCCATAGCTATTTTACACAACTAATGCAACAAACCCCTTTTGCATTACTATTCCTTTGCAATTTAGTATTTAATGACCATGGGCCTCAGAGTTTAAGCACTGATCTTATAGTATAGCTAGGCCATGCTCTGTTTTGCTCATGTGTAACTGACAGACTGGATGCCAGACTGTGTTTTTAATATAGATTTTATCTGTTATTCATTATTTTATTTTAGATTTTTTTTTTCTACCGGATATTCCTTGAGTGTTTTTAGCTTGTTCTGGTCTCTGGCCTTTGACTGTTAAAAACTTACTTGAAACTTGAAAGCTTATGCCTTTTAGTAAAATGTATTTAATCAGAAAAGATGCTGCCACAGACAGAACTCCTAGGTTTTGGCCCTCATAAAGTGACACCACTGTCCTCCTAAATACCCTTCATTTTGAAAATAATAAAACTGGTGCTATCAAATATTAGGCATTTTGTCAGGATGCTGGGAAGTACTTTTGGCCTGTGCCTTGGTCATCCCTACCCTGTATTCCTAATTTCTGCTCTAGTAGATAAGAAACTGTAAAAATGTTGCTTCGAGCCACATCCTTAAAGTTGCTATAGTGCCCTTAAAACACCAGCAAACTTACAACAATAATTAGGAAAATTTGGGTGTCTGCTTAAACTGAACCTAGAGTAGGTATAACAACGGCGAATGCCTTTAAATCATACTTGATTAGGCTGTCTTTCTATTTTAACTGAAACCTCTCTCTTAATATGTCACTTAATGTGTCACTTAATCTTGTAGAGGTGGGTCAAATTTACTAATTTCTTTAATTTGCAACATTGGCTTTCTCCCCAAGCAAAAATATTGTTTATCCTTCTTTGCTTTCCAATTTGGGATTTTAAATAAATACCACAGCCTGCTACTGCTTCCTCCTCCTCTTCCTCCTCCTCCTTCAATCATTGAATTTAATTGGTATAAAAAAACAAAAACAAAATACAGCTGAAATCCAATCAGCTCCTCCTCCTCCTTCCAGTGCTAATAAAAGTTTGGAGGGGGAGGCAAACACATCACCGTTTGCCATTTTGAAAAGATAAAATAATGTCAGGACTGTTGAAGATCCATTGCGTTCCAGACAAATTTTCTGGGGAAAGAAGAGAATTCTTTTCAACATCCTTTGGATTTGGTCTTTCAGTTGAAATGTTGTCATTTCAGTTAAACCTGGCAAGCTGGGAACAGAACTCTACAGCTTTCACTTTATTGGCAACTTAATTTGCAGCAATTAGTAACATGGGGCACCCTGCCACGCAGAGCTCTACCTGCTGATTCCAGCATGATCAGCTGAAGGGGCTTGAGCTGTCCAGCTTCATACTGGCCAGCTGGCACACCTATTTGTCTGAAGAAGGCAATGCTCTATGCCATGGTAACCAATCTACTATGACCAAAGTGTGAAATTATAGCATGCCTTCTCTCTTCTAAAACCTATGCTTGTAAACAGTTGTTGTAGAAGAACAGATGTGACTCCGAAAAAGATCATGAAAGTCAGTCAGAAGATCTGAAGGAACTTGGGAAGAAGCTGGAACTCCATTTCCTTGCTGTTGTAGACAAAGATTGTCAGCATGACAGTCTGAGAAGTTAAGGAGGCTGCAGGGACTTCCGCTATTAAGATCGTTGTATTTTTCCTCCCAGTAAATACTATTATTTTATTACACTGTCAGCCACATGCTTAGGTTGTTTGTTATTACTACATACACAACAAAGGGAAATCACAGCTGGCAGTTCCTTCATTGGTGTTGGCCTCCAAGTGCATCCTAGGATGTCATAATGTATCTGCGTAATATATATATATAGATTCAAGCAGTGTAGTCTTTTGTAATTGACAGGTGGAAATTTTGTCAATGTGTGGATTTTGTAAGTGCTGTCCAAGATTTTTTGGTATGGTACCCAGTGTTCTGCTAACCACTGGGACTCTCGTGGCCAGTTTAGGCCATAATCTTTCAGTTTGGATTTTAAGATCTTGATACTTAGTGCTCTTCTCCAATTCTTTGTCTTCTATTTTACTATCTCCTGCTATTGTCACACCAATTATCCACACTTTCTTCTTTTCAACTACATCTGGTGTGTTATGAATTAAGACATCTTCAGTTGGCATTCAGAAATCCCACAATATTTTAACCTGCACATTTTCAACTACTTTGTCAACTGTGCTATATGTTGTCCCACAGGTGCTTTTTCAAGAGGCAAATGGACTTCGTTTTTCCTTGAAGACCTTTTGTGTCTCATCCCACAAGCTTCTTCAGTTCAGAACTGAAGAAACGTCTTGGATGAGAAGTAAAACGTCTTCAAGGAAAAAGAAAGCAAGTCCAGTTTCCTCTTGAAAAAGCACCTTTGGGACAACTATGACCTGGATGACTGAGAATCTCCATAGACATTTATACTGTATGATCTCACCAATTTTTTTCTTACTGGCACATGATAATTTTACAGATGTTCCTGTGACTCATTTTGGTCACTGTGTTATGTCAGTGTTTATAGTTTGTTTGATCTTCTTGCACATGATGAGTATATGATCTACTGTTTCTTCTGCTTCTTTGCGCAATCTATATTTTGAATCATTTGATGATCTGCAGTTCTGGTCTTGATCGCAATACAGGTAGCCCTTGTTTAACGACCAGTCACTTAAAGACTGCACAAATAAATGACAGCTTCAGAAACGATGCTTTGTGGCCTAGGATAAATGCAGAAAAGGAATAAGACCAATTTTTCCCCCCTCTTAATTTGCTTTTAAATGTTTACTTCTATGAAGAGGAAAGCATTATGAAATTTGCTCAGGAGAGAGTTCATAAGTTCTTTAAAGTGCAATACTGAATTATTCATAAGATGAAAATAAACTATTTTGAGATTCTTACTTCATAATGATTCAGAGTTGTTGAAAGTTGGGTGGCATACCAGTTTAATGAATTATTTTTGATTGGTTAAAATATTTTCAAATGTGCAGTATCAAAGTATTACAGAAACAAGGGGAAATATTGAAAACCTGACTGAATTTGAACATCTTACCGTATGAAATTTGGAACATTTGCTGGGCGTTATGTGTAAATTGTTGGCGAAGATTATCTAGATACAAAATTTGAATGCTGTAAATAGAGTTGCAACAATGAAAATTTCAACAGAAGAAAAAATATAGCTTTATTCTGAATATTATATTTAGTATAAGAAAATTGGTTAATTTTTTTATTGTTGATATTTTACTCTAATTCTGATAACTAAAAATCAGAAATTATTTACTAAAAATGTAAGGAATGTAAGACAGGAATAGTCAACACTCCAGAAGATACAGGAGGATCTGGACAGACTCGAACACTGGGCACTATCTAACAAAATGAAATTCAATGGTGAAAAAAATAAGGTTCTACATTTAGGCAAGAAAAACCAAATGTACAGGTATAGTATAGGGGATACCTTGCTCAATAGTAATAACTGTGAGAGGGACCTCGGAGTCCTAGTGGACAATCACTTAAATATGAGCCAGCAGTGTGCTGCAGCTGCCAAAAAGGCCAACACAGTGCTAGGCTGCATTAACAGAGGGATAGAATCAAGATCAAGATTAATACCACTTTCCAATGCCTTGGTAAGGCCACACTTGGAATACTGCATCCAGTTTTGGTCACCACAATGTAAAAAAGATGTTGAGACTCTAGAAAGAGTACAGAGAAGAGCAACAAAGATGATTAGGGGACTGGAGGATAAAGCATATAAGGAACGGCTGCTGGAATTGGGTATGTCTAGTTTAATGAAGAGAAGGATGAGGGGGGACATGATAGCAGTGTTCCAATATCTCAGGGGCTGCCACAAAGAAGAGGGAGTCAAGCTATTTTCCAAAGCACCTGAAGGCTGGACAAGAAGCAACGGATGGAAACTAAGCAAGGAGAGAAGCAACCTAGAACTAAGGAGAAACTTCCTGACAGTTAGAACAATTAACCAGTGGAACAACCTGCCTCCAGAAGCGGTGAATGCTCCAACACTAGAAGTTTTTAAGACTGGACAGCCATTTGTCTGAAATGGTATAGGGTTTCCTGCCTGAGCAGGGGGTTGGACTAGATGACCTCCAAGGTACCTTCCAACTTTATTATTATTATTATTATTATTATTATTATTATTATTATTATTATTATTATTATTATTATTATTATTATTATTATTATTATTATTATTATTATTATATGGCAATGCTGTAAAACTCAACAATTCTGGAAAATGATCTACACTAGAATGAAACAAAGCTGATTCCATTTCAATGTATAATATTCATAGTAAACTTTATAAAACCACATAACCCTTCAAAGTATACTGAATTAGCTGGGCATATGCTAACTGCTGTAATAATAGTACATGCTTTTTACTTACAAGCATCTTATACGTGAATTGTTTCAATTTGAACATCTTCCACTTCCTTGATGTGTTTTCCTCCATATACTGTCTAGTTGATTAATTCTTTGTTGTGTGAGATTCAGTGTGTCTTTTTGAACTCCTCCGTACTCTTACATAAATATTCTAGCTTCTGCTTAATTGTCTCAGTAGAACTCCATAGTTTTGCATATCCTGAGACAGAGATATTAAAGGCACCAACAATTCCAAACTAGAAACCTTCTTTGGTAAGGAAGTCAGGAGTTAAAAATGGCTCTGTGTAATTCATCAAAGGCAATACTGTCTTACTTTAAGTGTTCTTCATGAGCTTTTTGTTGTTGTTGTTGTTGAAGGCATTTCTCTGTTGCTAATGAACAAGGCAGAATGTAGCATAAGAGTGGGAGTAGGAAATTTGCCATCTAGGCTTCGGAGCCTTTATTCATCTGAAGAAGGGCATTATTTAAACCAGAACAAAGCAAGTAACATTTTTGTTTATTTGTTTAAAAGTTAAATTGTCAAAAACAAAGAGATGATCTCTGAAGCTAAGTAGACTGTGAAGCTTCAATTTAGCAAGCTACCATTACAAATGAAAGTCTAGAAGTAACTCCTGTTAAATGGAGCTGACTAGGCATGAAATGGTTTGTGCTGCCAGAGTGACTTTGGGCAAAGAATTAAGTTCAGATTACAATTTAATCTCTCCCCCCCCACTCAAAAATAAAATAAGGTTCAGTTTGCTTTGGATGGGTTCAGAGACCAAGTTCAAATCTTATCTCAATAAAATAAAAAAATAATAAATAAAATAAATAAAATAAAATAAAATAAAATAATAAAATAAAATAAAATAAAATAAAATAAAATAATAAAATAAAATAAAATAAAATAAAATAAAATAAAATAAAATAAAATAAAATAAAATAAAATAAAATAAAATAAAAAATAAATAAAATAAAATAAAATAAAATAAAATAAAATAAAATAAAATAAAATAAAATAAAATAAAATAAAATAAAATAAAATAATAAATAAAAATGTAAATCTTTGTTTGTTCAAAATCTTAAATCTCCGATTGCTTTGAAATTTTGACACAACGTTGCATTCGAATACGCGCATGTTTTTATATACCTATATTATATAGATGTCACACCTGTGACAGGTAAAACATGCTTTTTTTGAAAAACAGCGCCATCTGTTGGACATAAAAGCAACACACGCTTTTACCAGACTGAGCCACAGCAACGCGTGGCTGGGTACAGCTAGTAAAATAATAATAAAATAAAATAATGTGAAGCAGGTCACATATTGGTTTTCTGCCCTGAGGCTGGTGATCCACAGATAGAAAAGTCAAATTTGATTCTTTTGTTGTGGTTCATGGCAAAGGATGCATCTGATGGTTCTAGCTCTACCTTAGTGGGTTTTTTGCATCCACTAAAACTGTTCAGTTTCTAAGTTACTATTTTGGCCAAAGTGGTTGAACAGATGAAGGCAAAACAACTTCAAGAACTTCTGAATTATATCTAGATGTACTTCAGGCTGGACAGTGTACAGAGATTAAATTGGTTGGCCTGCTGAATGACCTAATGAGGAGCCCGATTGAGGAGTGGTGTCTCCCTGCTAATGCTTGTGGATCTTCCAGCAGCTTTCAAGTATGGGATTCTCTGGGACTGCATGCGAGATTTGGGATTTGGAGGTGTAACTTTGCTATGGTTCCACTCCTACCTCAAGGGTAGGCCTCAGATAGTTCTACTAGACTTGACAGATCACTGATTGAGCTTTTAGCAAGAGCACTTAGATTTATATCTAAGCACTTCACAGTGCTTTACAGCCCTCTCTAAGCAGTTTACAGAGTCAGCCTATGCCCCCAACAATCTCGATCCTCATTTTACTGACCTCAGAAGGATGGAAGGCTGAGCTGATCTTGAGCCGCTCAGGATCGAAGGAATCAAACTCCTGGCAATGAAGCAGAGTTAGCCTGCAATACTGCATTCTAATCACTGAGCCACCATGGCTCTTCCAATGTCTTTGCTGCAGTATTTCTCTTCATATCCTCATCCTCTTTCATATTTATTTAAGCTTCTGAGGTAAACAGCAGAGAGTGTGGAGCTGGTTTTCATCTTTATGTGGATAACACCTGATTCTGATTCTGCTTCAAGTGTGTCACCTTCCATGATAGGTCACTGCTTCGAGTGGATTGCAGAGTATAATTGTCAGCTTTCTTCATTGGCACTCAGGCCTGGAAGTGTTCAATCGAATAAACAAGTCTCTTTGAGCTCAGAAAAGCAAGGTTCGTTAGAAAAAAAAACAAAGTTTAGAGTGACAACATAGGAATTGTATGAATAGTTTTACTTTCAAATGAAAAATCCATACATAAGTAATTCAAAGCTGCTCAACACTCATTTTCTTTCTCTCCTTCAATGTGAAGATGAGATTGCTCGTCACACTTTTGAGAAGGAAGGGCAGCCTTTTTCTGCACATTATTTGGGAACAACAGCTCCTTATCACACTATCTGGCAATACCTCAGGAGGAAGCCCAGAAGCTTAAGCAGTTCCAGAAAACAACAGTTAGGCTTTTGTCAGATGTTTTCGTCAGATGTCCTGGGGTCATGTGATCACCATTTAAAACCACAACTGCCTTGCTTAGCATTTGTCAGTAATTTTGGGCTCAGCTTTGGTTGTAAGTTGGGGACTATCTATATGCAGGCAAGGGCCTGTCATCCATTTTAATTCACTCAAATTAAGGGTCCACTCTGAGGAACCAGAGATCACTCTTAAACCCTTCTCCTATGCCTCTCATAGCCTCTTTTTTTTCCCCAGAACAATTTCATCTTATTTTGGGGGTGGGTTTTTAAAGGGAGAATGGAATAGTCTCTTACCTTATGAACTTTTGTTGTTGTTGTTGTTGTTGTTGTTAATTGCGAAGTCGTGTCCGACCCATCACGACCCCATGGACAACATTCCTCCAGGCCTTCCTGTCCTCTACCATCTTCTGGAGTCCATTTAAGCTCACGCCTACTGTTTTAGTGATTCCATCCAGCCACCTCATTCTCTGTCGTCCCCTTCTTCTATTGCCCTCAATCTTTCCCAGCATTAGGCTCTTCTCCAGTGAGTCCTTCCTTCTCATTAGGTGGCCAAAGTACTTGAGTTTCTTATGAACTTTACAACCTACTTAAGTGGTATCCATAATTCTTAAGTGGAAAAACTGGGGTGTGTGTGTCTAAACTGATCAAATCTTATGATCCTGGAGTGTTTTTGCAAGAAAATTCATGACATCTTTGCATGCAAAATCTTCATCAGATTTCCACCACTTTTATGCAAAATCAGTGAGGCTCTCGAGTAAGATAGCCAAATTACACAGGATTTGAAGCAGTTCAAAAGGTCGGGTGGGAGAAGACCACCCAACCATTTCCTAAGATTTCATGAGGGCTGTCAGGACATGGGAAAGTTCCTGATCTTTGACTAAGGTTTAGAAAAGGCTGATATTTTTCTCTCCGCAGCCTCTCTAGAGGTGTTGAAGACCTGAAGTTGAGCAGCCTTGCCTGTAGATCACTGAAACTGGCACCACCGCCTGGTGTGCTGTTTAAGTAATTCTCATTTCTGAGAATTACTGAATTATTTTTACCCGCTGCAACCACAGTCCCCAAGTACTATGGCCAAGGATCACTCTCGCTCTTCTGATATCTCAAGAGACACAACACAGAAACTGTTTAGAAACCGCTTCCATCTAGTAATCATCCAGAGTTTTGCAGCTTGTATCTGTAGCCCTTGTAAAAAAAAAGCCAAAACTCCTGTTTGTGTTTGTGTGTATGTTTTGTTTGTTTGTGTGTGTGTGTGTGTGTTTCTGCATGAGTGAGTGAGTGAAGAGAAAAAACAGAGAAGTGTATTAGAGAAGGGGCCGGGGCAGAGAGAACAAAGCAAAATATATGTCCAGGGAAAAATGTTTGGCTTACTGAGACTGAATATAAAAGAGAAGATGACCTGTAACACTTTGCCCAGAAACCCATTTTTTTTTTTGCTAGAAATGGTATTGATTATTCCAAATGCCAAAATGGAAGATTTAACTTAATTCACATTTTTGGAACAGCAGAAAGGATGGTCATCATGCATTCTGAATCCCATATCTCTTTGATGGGGGAATATTATCAGCAAGGAAAAAGTGTCCTTCAAAATTTAACTGGAAAAGAGCAAGCTGCTATTTAATGCCAAGGACAGGAATTAATATAAAAAATAATCTGTATAGATTTGGCAGATAGACAGTTGACATTAGTCTTTATTGTTGCGGGGTGTTTTTTTAAGCTGGAACTCTAGTTGGGAAAAAGAACATATTTCTTCTTCATTGGCTCAGTTTCTGTTTACATCCTCCCTACTTAGGGATCACTAACGACCATCTTTACCATGTGCCTGTCACCAACCTGGCCAGCACCAAGCCAGTGCTGTGCTGCTGTCTTCCAGGTTGGCCCCCACTCTTCCATCTGGTAGGACCGAGGAGGGACTGGGAGAGGGTCTGAGAACCAGGAGTGCTCAGTCACTCAAGCCCTGGCCAATCTCTCAGACTACTGCAAAGGGCTCTACATGGGGCTTCTCTTGAAGAATAGCCAGAAGCTACAGTCAACTCAGAATGCAGTCATGAGGAAGTGCAGACTTAGGGCAGACATGTCAAACACAAGGCCCAGGGCCCGGATGCGGCCCGCAAAGTGGTTTCATGTAGCCTGGGAAGCCATCCTGGAAACAGTGAGGGAACGGCCCCCGCTGCCTTGGCCCTGGCCCAGGCTGGCCGGGAGCCAATGTACAATTTTGTGGTGGCCATCTATGCTGAAACGTATTCAGTCTTAGCTCCACAAGGCCGTCTAGAAACAGCGAGGAACCAACCCCTGCCATGTCGGCCCCGCCTCCTGGGTCATGCTGGGGAGGTGTCACCCATTCTGAGGAATGAAGAAATGGACCATGCCTTGGCGCTTGCCCCGGTCCCACCCCCTTCTGCCAGAGACCCTCAGATCTGTCCCACTTCTGCCCAGGCCCCCACAGGCACCTTTGACGCGAACGATGTAGAGCTGGCCATGCCCACATCCACTCCATCCATGCCCACCCAGTAGTCCACACCCACCCTGGCCATACCCATCCGGCCCCCTGAGAGCAACCGCAATGCTGATGCGGCCCTCAATGAAATTGAGTTTGACACCCCTGTCTTAGGGTTTTATAAAGTGGTACTAATACCTTGCTTGAACTTGATTCTATGCCTCTGTTCCAGTGGTGGGATTCAGCCGGTTCGCACCACTTCGGCAGAACCGGTAGCTAATTTTATGTTGCCCAGGCCCAGAATGGACTTCCGGAAGTAGCATTCACACAGAGAACCGGTTGTTCACATATTTGAATCCCACCACTGCTCTGTTTATACAACCCAGGATTGTATTAGCTTTTTTGGCTGTTGCTGCACATTGCTGGCTCATAGTCAAGGGATCATCCACTAGGACTCCAAGGTCCCTCTCACAGTTTTTGAGCCAGATCTTGCCCAGTCTGTACTTTTATAAATTTGCCTTCTCATAATGTTTAAACAGGATACTAAGATTTTATAGCAAATTAGGGTCATTTTCATTATCATGTTTTCTACTTGCTTGGGAAGACATGTCTGAATAAGACATCACAGGTTAAATGCTGAGAAAATGGCCCAGCATCTTTCAATTATGTATTTAGTGAATTTATTTCTATCCTACCTTTATTTCTTTTTATAAAGAATTCAAGGCAGCGAACACACATGATATTCCAACCTCCTCCTATGTTCAAATAAGCATTGTGAAGCCAACAAACTGAAAAAACAAGGAATGCCTGGATTTCATAACAATTTTAATGCTGGCCTGTTTTGCAAGGGGTGTGAACTAATACTGTATTAATGTATTAATCAGTATTCAAGTAGGAGGGATAATATGTTTATATGTGGTGGTTTTTTTTTGATGTATCTTTTTTTAATGTTTTGTTTTGTGTTTTTCGTCCTTTTTTTCCCTTTTTTGTCTTGGATTTTTATTTTGTATTTTAATCTTGTCTCGAATGAGACCCGGCTTAAAAACAATAACTGTGAGAGGGACCTTGGAGTCCTAGTGGATGATCATTTGACTATGAGCCAGCAGTGTGCAGCAGCAACCAAAAAAGCTAATACAATCCTGAGTTGTATAAACAGAGGCATAGAATCAAGATCACGCAAAATACTAGTACTGCTTTACAAAGCCCTAGTAAGACCACACCTGGAATTCTGTAGCCAATTCTGGTCACCATATCACAAAAAAGATGTTGAGAGTTTGGAAAAAATTCAGAGAAGAGCAACTAAGATGATCAAAGGCCTGGAGACCAAAACATACGAAGAACGGCTGTGGGACTTGGGTTTGGCTAGTCTAAAGAAAAGAAGAAATAGGGGAGACATGGTAGCAGTATTCCAGTATCTGAGGGGCTGCCACAAGGCAGAGGGGTTCAGTTTGTTTACCAGAGCACCAGAGGGAAGGATAATAAACAATGGTTGGAAATTGATCAAGGAGAGAAGCAACCTGGATCTAAGGAGAAACTTCCTGACAGTGAGGACAATCAACCAGTGGAACAGCCCAACCCCAAAAATCATGGGTGCCCCATCACTGAGATCTTTAAGAAGAGACTGGACAATCACCTGTCTGAGATGGTGTAGGTCAGTGGTTCTCAACCTTTTTAATGCCGCGACCCCAACCGGTCGTAAGTCGAGGACTAAACCGGTCGTAAGTCGAGGACTACCCAACCGGTCGTAAGTCGAGGACTTTCCCTGCTCGGGAGCGCCGCACATGCGTGGTTCCACCCCCTATGCCGGCCGAGGCGTAGCTGGCAAGCGGCAGAGATGGAGCAGGCCGACCACCAGCTGGCCCAGCCCAAGGGAGGTAAGGCACCCGCCAGAAAAGGGGGAAAAAAATGGCGGACAAAAAAAATGGACAAAAAAAATGGCGGACAGCCTTGCTTGGCGACCCCCGTGAAATGGTCGATCGACCCCAAATGGGGTTCCGACCCACAGGTTGAGAACCACTGGTGTAGGTTCTCCTGCTTAAGCAGGGGATGGACTAGAAGACCTCCAAGGTCCCTTCCAGCTCTATTCTATTCTAATATATCTGTATCTGTATCTGTATCTGTATCTGTATCTCTATCTCTATCTCTATCTCTATCTCTATCTCTCTATATCTTGTGGGTTGGTTTCTGAACGTTTCATTACCAAGCTAGGTAACATCTTCAGCAGAGTTTAGGGGATGTCAGTGTCAATGTTCTGACAATCCCCTAAATTCTGCTAAAGATGTTACCTAGCCTGGTGAGTGAGTGAATCTCTCTCTCTCTCTCTCTCTCTCTCTCTCTCTCTCTCTCTCTCTCTCTCTCTCTCTCTCTCTCTCTCTCTCTCTCTCTCTCTCTCTCTCTCTCCCTCCCTCCCTCCCTCCCTCCCTCCTTCCCTCTCTCCCCCCTCTCTGTAAAGGGAAGTTCCCAGTCAGCTCTAAGTACACCACACTGGATTTTGTGGGAAGGAAGAGGCCATGACTATTACAACTGCCCTTTCTTGTTATACCCACCCTGGATTTAATACCCCTCCTAAATACTAGCTGCATGCATTGCTTTGATGTCAAATGCTTGATGAGCGCTGTCAAGAGTCATATACACAAAGAAACAAATGGATGCAAAGAGCTGTTTTTCTTAAAGAGAGGCTGACCTTTGAACCTCATTTAAACACAGTTATAAATGAGGTCTGATTAGCATTTGCCAAATTTCCTGCATAAACATTTCAGATCTAACAATAGCAGCAGACCAAGGGGAAGCCAGGAATGTGAAGGTCATATGCAAAATAGATGGATACTACAAACTTATGAGCAGCATAAAACATACCGGCTACAACTGGGCTCTTTTACACCAGCGCTTGGTGCACAAATTACTTGGGGTGGAAAAGGTATTTATAGACTTCCCATCAAGGAAAACAATAAGGATATACAGATAATCCTCAATTTATGACCACTGTAATCAAGTCCATGGTCTTGAGCATTGTATTTATAAGATCTTAAGGGTTCACAGGTTGATGCCACTTCCTCTAGGTATTGAACCAAGTAGGATGGTTAAAAATCAAGCCAACTTTAGACCTCTTCATGCCACTGGAAATGCATATCTCCCCAGAATATTAAAAACTATACAGGTAGTCCTCAACGTGCGACCTCAACTGAGCCCAAAATTTATGTCGCTAAATGAGACATTTATTAAGTGGCTTTTGCCCTATTTTACAACTTTTCTTGCCACAGATTTTAAGTGAATCATTGCAACTGTTAATTTGGTAACCTAGTTGTTAAGTGAATCTGGCTTCCCCATTGACTTTGCTTGTCAGAAAGTTGCAAAAGTTGATCCCATGACCTTGGGACACTGCAACCCTCATAAATATGAGCCAGTTGCCAAACATTTGAATTTTGATCTTATGACCATGAGGATGCTGCAACTGTCTTAAGTATGAAAAACAGTCATAAGGCACTTTTTTCAGTGCTGCTGTAACTTTGAACGGTCAATAAATGAACTGTTGTAAGTCAAGGACTACCTGCACTTGAATAAAAGTACAGTGCTTGAAAAAAATATGATAAGATAAGCCATAGATACAAATGCTAATCACTCTGTTCAGACATTTTGCCGGATTGCAGTTTGTATTAACCATAATTTACAATTTATAATACAGTGTTAGCTTTAAAATATACACTAGGCAAAACACTGTCAGAGATATTTATCTGTCTTTGTTTTTCACCTGCTCAGTACTATGTTAAAAGTTCATAAATCTGCACACTTTTCCAGGTGTGGCAACCTCTTTGAAGACTCAACACCCCTAATCATAATCCAGCAACAATGAATTCAAATGTAACAGCGAATCACAGATAGCTAAAACTGTATTTTGCAAATTGGTCTCAAACCCTGCTTTCGTATTCTAATTTACACATTCAATCCAAGCTATTTCTTGTGAGATGAGATAGTTTATAAATAGAAACAAATCCCAGTTTGGCTTTCTAAGCTACAATTTGGCATGGAATTTGAATAATTTCAATTGCAGTCCTGATATGAAGTGCTGAGCGGGAATTCATTTGTATTTGGCATAAGACAACATGTGAGCCCACTCATTTTGGCGTTGTGTTATAGCTAAGCTAGGCTACCATGACTTATTCAACAGTCCATGCCTTATCCATCCTGAGTGATATTTGCATCCTATCCTTAATCCTATATCCTATACTATCTTTAATTTATCAATACTAAATCAATGTTATTATTCTTTTTCTACTGAATAATAGTTATCTTCTATCTCCAAGGATAGAAGGGTCTTGGAAACATACTGGGGAACTCATTCAAAACTTGGCAGATGGTGGCTATCTGGTGGTCACAAGCTGTGTTCCTGCAGCATACACAGATCTGTCTGGCCCGAGATGTATCAGAGCCTGAGGCAGAAGACACAACAGTCTTTTTGCATATTTCAGATCAAAAGTCAGCTAAATGGAAGTTATCTCCCACATCAAGAGCAGAGTAAGATTAGCATCCTCCGTTTTACCTTAGGCAGCCCAGGAGTTTATCAGAAGCAAGACAAGCATTGTCCAAGAGAACAGAGCAATGAGAATGCTCCAGAGCAGGGGTGTCCAATCTTGGCTACTTTAATACTTGTGGTCTTCAGCTCCACAAGCATTGACAAGCATTGTCTAAGAGAAGAGAGCAATGAGAATGCTCTAGAACAGGGGTGTCCAACCTTGGCTACTTGAAGACTTGTGAAATTTAATTCCTAGAATTCCCCAGCTAGCATGATCTTAAAATTGCCATGATTGGACACCTCTGCTCTAGAGAAACCACTAAAGACTGATGCTTTCCATCTCTACGAAGGTAGAAGCCAATCCCTTGCTGTTATGGTCCCGCTGAACTTGTTTTTTTCAGGAGGAGGAAGCAGAGCCTAACAAAAATAGTCCTGGAGAGGAGTTTCTGTGGAGATTTTCTATCATCCAGGTCATAGTTGTCCCAAAGGTGTTTTTTTTCAAAAGGCAACTGGACTTTTTGTTTTGTTTTTCCTTGAAGATATTATCCAAGAACTGAAGAAGATGAGAAGCAAAATATCTTCAAGGAAAAACAAAGGAAGTCCAGTTGCCTTTTGAAAAAGCACCTTTGGGACATCCTGGAAAGGAGGCCTCTATCAGTGCGACTCCACTCTGGTTGAGGCTGATCCAGCATGCCTCATAGCTCGCTACTTGCATCCACTGACAGCTTCTCAAATCTGAGGTTCAGCCACCCATCTCAAACAGAGGCATGCTTTAAAGAAAGAAGAACAAGGGGCTGAGCTCCACAGGTCAGATACACAGGCCGAACATAGGATAGCTGGAAAGTAGCTCCTCATGAGTAACATGCCCCAGCCATGCATTGGCTTGACCCTTGACATGGCTCATTTATCGGCTTCCCTCCCTGAGAGAAATCTCTGAGAACAGCTTTTCAACCTTAGCTATGTTGTGTGAACCTTGCTGGGCCATGCTTAGAACTCTGGATTCTGCCTGACTTTGTCTCTTACCTTTTCCTTTGGATCTGTTGCTGATTTATTGGATTACTCAGCTCCTTCTTCCTCCTTTCCTTAAACTTTAACTGGTGCCAAGCCTGTGACTATTTTGTCTCTTAAGCCAGGGGTGGGGAACGATGGTTCTTTTATGACTTGGGAACTTCAACTCCCAGAATTCCTAAGCCAGCCATTCTGGAAGTTGAAGCCCACAAGTCATAAAGGGGCCATTGTTCCCCACCCCTGTCTTAAGATATTGGTATGAAGAAGTCTTTTCTTCTAAAAGTTCTGCCTGAGATTGCAGGCAGAGGGGCAGGTTCTCTTATTGGCTGCTATTGATCCTCAGAGCACTTTTCCAATTGCAACTAAGATTCCTGGCTGAAGTTTCCTGTGATCCTTTGCATTAATATTGTCTCCTACAGAAAAGAGAGCCTTGTATAAATCTAATCAAGGGCATGTGCACACAGAGTAACTCAGAGAAATCTATTATTTCAACTTCTGTTTGTAAGCTTAAATATTATCAAGAGTTAAGGTGTGGTCGTATTTTAGACCCAATGCAAAGGGTTAAAAGGAAGAGGAAGGGTGAGATTTGTGATGTTGCAAGGCAAGAGAAAACTAGCAATCTGCAAATTTGACTTCTGCTGAAAATGAGTAGAAATGTTTTTTTTCCCTCTCTCTCTCTCTCTTGTTTTTCTAGAAAGGATACAAGTCAGAAGAACTCACTTTTACCCTAGGTCACTTCTCTGTTTCTGCAAAGCGCATGCATACTCATAATAAAATTGCATAAAGCACCAAGGCTGGACAAGGAGCAATGGATAAAAACTAATCAAGGAGAGATCAACCTAAAAATAAGGAGAAATTTCCTGACAGAACAATTAATCAGTGGAATGGCTTGCCTCCAGAAGTTGTGGGTGCTCCATCACTGGAGGCTTTTACAAAGAGATTTGACAACCAATTGTCTGAAATGGTATAGGATTTCCTGCCTGAGCAGAAGGTTGAATTAGAAGACCTCCAAGGTCCATTCCAACTCTGCTATTCTATTAGGAGAAAATAAAACAATCCCTTTAGAGAACGGAAAAGGAAAAGTACGAACATGTATTTATTATCAATATACGATCTCAAGAGATGTTTTGATCAGTTACAGAAAAATATAAAATAGGCTCTCTAAGCGACCAGGAGTTTAAGAGGCAAACCCTGGTAAATATCCTCTCTAAAACAAAGGGTTATCCTTTTTGTTCTGTTCTGTGCATTGGTAAGGCATTGAGACGAGGCAGGAGTAACAACAGTTGCTCTTTATTAAGCTTCAACAGAAGCTCAACAGAACCAACACAAAATGGCGCGGATACCTTTTATACCCTTTAGCAGGGACAGCGTCAGCCAATAAATGCAACATATTTTCCCACTTTGCGTGTGCGCAATAGGCTGGAGACAGCCCGTCTGGCCCGGGCAGCCACGTGGTCTGCCCGGGTCTCTCTCCAGCTTCCTGCACCTGCTCTGTCAATCACAGGCCCAGGACATAACACTTTTGGCCAACACAACAGCCTGCAAAGAAGCCAAAGCTCTCTACTGATGCTGTCATAAGAAGGAAATATGAAGATGAATGTTCAGACTCTGCCATTTTGGCCTGCAGCGCTTGCTGACTGCTTGCCATCCTGCCTGAAAACTACCTGGCACACATCTGCAGCAAACTTGCATGAACCTGTAACAGTTCTTGAAGGGGGGGGGAATCAAGTAATTTGAGCGGCAAATGGCCAGCTGATGAGGATGCTCTACAACAGAAACTGACATGATTACAGTTCTCCAAAAGTAAAAAAAAATGGTCAAATGGAGAAAGAAGCCCAGTGGAGGAAAGAAACAATCAGAACTAAGGTTCTCCACCCTGTTGGAAGTCAGAACAATTTTTCAGGTAACATGCAGATAACTAAGTTCTGAGCATTCTGGGGAAGAAAAAGAGAGATTGCAAAAATAGACGCCTAATGATACAACCTGCCCTATTAGAAGACAAAGAGAAGAGTTGTTTGTAGTTACTTTGTCTATTTATTTAGCATATGGCATATAAGGCTAAGGAGGCTACAATGTTATGCACACAGTAGAAGTTGTGGCAGCCAACAACTGCGGGTCTGTTTGTTGCACCATGCACCACAAAAGGGCTAACTAGCTGGCCTGCAGTGTTCTCAGAGGAAGTAGTTCCTACACCGCTCCTCCACTGATCACATCAGGTCAGATCCATCACTAGTTCCAGCTCCCTAAGCGGAACACAGCCAGCAGTTTCCCACCACTGAGATGGTGGTACCTGTCTATCTACTTACAAGCAATGCTTTTGAACTGCTAGGTGGCCAGCAGCTAGGGAGAAGAGACAGGAGCTCACCCTGTCCCACGGAACTGGGCTCAAACCACCAGAGTGCTGGCAATTGCTCAGCACATCCAATGTCATTGAGTCTCTACTCCACTGTGTCCCTACACGGTGGTTAGTGGCTCAATATGATGAGAAACTTCAACAAAGCTATGCTAAGAGGGCTCATCAGCTCATGAAAGATGCTACCTGCCAGAAGCAGGGATCAGGGAGGCAACTGAACAATTCCTAAAGCATGCCAAATCCAAGACCTTGGAAGCTCAATTGATTTTCTCCCTCCTTTGAGTCCATGGAAGAGGACTGGAAAGAGACAGAAGACTACCTTCCTGCAAGTCATTGGATGACTATGCAAATTGTGCTGACAGGAGAAATTTGGTGTGATTGATCAAAATTATGGATTTCTGGCACAAGGCTGGTTATATCTGTCTGACAAACATGCATGTTGGGAGTGTATGTGAGGTTAGATTAAGAATGCTTGAACTTGAAACCAGAGAGGAAACAAAAATCCAGAACTAAGAACTAGAAATACAACTAGTCCTCATTTAGCAATCACAACTGGGACTGGCCACTTGGTCATTAAGTGAATTGGTCACTAAGTGAAATTTTGACTGTGCAAACGTCATAAGTGCAAGGATTGGTCACAAAGTTACTTTTTCATCACTTTTGCAACTGCAGTCACTGAATGAGGCAGTCACTAAACTATGTATACAGATTTGCACAGCCCAAAATGAGAAACAGCAGTCCTTAAACCAGTGTAATATCGGAAAGGATTTTGGCTCTTAATGTCCATGGCCTGCCTTCGTCTCTCCTTCATCAGTTAGTCATATTTGCATGTGGCTATCCAAATTGTAAAACTCACGTGTGTTCTGTTGATAGCAATATGCGATTTTGAAGTGGTGATCAATGGCTTTTGGGCAGTCTGTTTTTCTCACTGTGGCCTCACAGGGATTTATAACTGATTGAGCAAGTGATAGGAAGTTGGTAAATCCTTTTGTATGCACATATTTTCAAAGTAAAAGATAAAGGTAAAGATTTCCCCTGTCCAGTCATGCTCAACTCTAAAGGGCAATACTCATCTCCATTTCTTAACCGAGGGAGCCAGCATTGTTTGAAGACATTTCTGTAGTCATGTGGCCAGCATGACTATATGCAGAAGTGCACAGTACACTATTACTTGCTAGGTGGGCAGGAGCTGGGGCAAGTAACAGGAGCTCACCCCATTGCGCAGCACTGGGGTCTCGAACCTAGGCTGTCAGCTGACAAGTTCAGAATCTTTAACCGCTAAGCCACTGTGCCCCCTTATATTCAAAGTATAAGTTTGTAACATCAAGAGACATTCACTAATACTTAATTAAGTATATTTTGTTGGCACACAATTTAACATAGACTACTATAAAATAGTTACAATGGAGCACTGAAGATTCCTTTAAAAGCATGTTTTATTTAGAAACAATATTCCGTTAAACTCAGTCAAGATTACTCATCGATACATGTCATCATGCCTTAGAAACCAACCTGTTTGCCAGCACAAAATAACATAATTTTGTACTGAAATGCTGCAGAAGAATTGTAACTGATTCACACACTCTAAAGGGCCTCCAAAAATATGTAATACAGTGCTGCTTTATTGAAATAGCTGGCAAATTTTTCAGAAGAAAATACAGACAGTTATCTCTCCTGGGTCTTCTTGAAGGACATAAAAAACCCCTAAGAAGTAAAACATGTACGCAAAATGCCATATTATTTGTGTTTCTGTTCTGTAAAATTGTCCCTGGGCCATATTTCCCTAGGTTAGTGTTCTTGTAATAAAAACCTAGGTCTGAAGACTTGGCTCAGGGTTCAAGGCCAACCATATAATTAGGCAGAGAAAGCCAAGGATTGAAACTAATAGTATGAATATTAAAAGTTAACTTTTGATGTACCACCCAAGCATTTTTTTAATTCCCTAAAATAAGCTGCTTTCGGGTTTTTTGGTACATATGATTTCCTGATATATGTATATATATTCACACACACACATTTCATCAACATATAAAGTGTATTTCTCTCTTTTTAATGTAAGTACCATTGTTTACATACAATTTTCAACCTTTTCACAGCAGTTTTTACTATTTTTTTTCTTTAGACAGTACACATGTTGGTCAGACTTCAGTTAATGATATTGTGTGCTTCTGGGGAACAGATTGGCCAAATCCTTCCCTAATACAATCTGTGGTGAAAATCTTATATAGCCCTAGAAGTAGAAAGACTAAGAATTATCATTCTTTTTTGTAACATGTCTCCTTTCAAGACCTTTGCAGAATAGAAGCCATTATGAGGGTGTTTCTGCAAATGCTGGTCAAGTACTATTAAGGAAAATAATTTTCAAACAAGGACAATGGTAAAATTAACATCTTCTTGAGTGGTGGGTTTTATTCTTCTGAATTTTGCATTAGTAGGGAGCAAAGTTTCTATTTGATATCAGAACAACAACAAAAAACTACCATTTTTAAAGCTGTTCCTTTTATTACTCTGAAATTTCTTCATGGAGTTTAATTAAACTCTCCAAAGCTTGATGAGCAAATTTTTAATTAAGCTCCCATAATATAAGAGTAAACATATAAAATAGCTGGCTGCATTGGAAAATGCATTTGAATTTCACAGACTCTATTAAATATTGGAGCTGTTGCTGCAGAAAGAAAAACCAACTATGTTGCTAAAAGAAATACCTACATTATAAAAGTTTTACTTTAATTTTCATTTTATTAAAACAATTTTATGTACATTTACACCATTCACTGCTACTGTATACTAGCTACACATGCTGTTCCAATTTGCCAGATATTCAAAGGTAATTAAAGTTTTCAAACCTGGAACTCAGCTTCCAAATATCTTTGGAATCCATTTCATTTAATGTCCACCTTTTTATTGTTTTGCTTATCTCTTAAAGAGAGAGTTGTGAGTGCACACTCTTTCTGCTGATTTTTATTCTCAGATACATTTTTTTCTGGATCACATTCTATTTTCCACAAATGTAGAAACTTTGTTTCTGAATTGTAGCAACTTCACATGTATGGGGACCATAATATTCTTAATGGTTCACTGTATATTCATAAATCAACTACTTAGGTATAATCCCCATGCAGATCGTATGGCTTATTTGCTTATTTTTCCAGATCTATGTTTACTAAAAATAGGTTAAAACTGCCTTTTTATCTTTGCAGACCCACTTTCTGGCCATTCAACAAGATAATAGTGAGATAAGCCAGAGAAAATTATTGTGGTGGTGGCAAAGGAATTTTAAACTGCTTGAGTTTAAACTGTACAGTCTCATTTTCCCCTTTTTAAGATGACTTTGTTTGATTTCATAATAAAGGGAAGCAGCTCTCCTAGTGCACCCCAGTGACTCTTTCACACACAATTCCTCCACAGATGGTCCCTCCATTGCAATATAAGGTAGAAAGTAGAAAGTAGAACAGGTAGAAAGCTATATATCCCTTGATATATAGCTATAAAAATACACAGATAATGCAAATTCTTCCCTGTTGTTCCCCTTTCTCCTTGCTTTTTCTGCCTTTTACCCCATTTTAAAAATTAACTTGGGATTTTTGTAAGATTCTCTGAAGTTTAATAATAAACATCAAGCTATGTTTTTGCTAGTGGTGTTTCTTCTTGCTATGGTCTGGATATTTTATTAAATTTGTGTATCTTTAAATTTAGCAGGGAGCATGAAGGCTCAGCGGTTAAAGATGCTGAACATGTCAGCTGGAAAGCTGGCAGCCCAAGTTTGAGACCCAAGCGCTGCGTGATTCCTTGCCCCAGCTCCTGTCCACTTAGCAGCTCGAAAGCNGCATTCACCGCTTCTGGAGGCAGGTTGTTCCACTGGTTAATTGTTCTAACTGTCAGGAAGTTTCTCCTTAGTTCTAGGTTGTTTCTCTCTTTGGTTAGCTTCCACTTGTTGCTCCTTGTCCTGCCTTCAGGCGCTTTGGAAAATAGCTTGACTCCCTCTTCTTTGTGGCAGCCCCTGAGATATTGGAACACTGCTATCATGTCCCCCATCGTCCTTCTCTTTGTTAAACTAGACATACCCAATTCCAGCAACCGTTCCTTATGACTGGAATAGGGGAAACCTTTACCTTTTATCCTTAAATTTAATATTTATATATTTTATTTATTATTTGTAATTAATTGTTAAATATTATTTATTTATTTATTTAATGGAAAGAGAATGGAATGGGAATATGCTGTATTCAAACTAAACTGGAGATCCAGTGTAATTTTCCAGCAGTGGGATCTGTCACCCCTACATCCATTCCTGGAAGGATGCTCAGTCTTGCTTTAGTATTCTTCACATTGGCACTTTGAGAACACGAGGCCTTCGGAACAGAACAGGATGATTGCTGCCACTTCCTGCATGCTTAGGAAGGCCTTTCTTGAAATGTATTTAAGAGAAAAGGAAAGGGGACAATCTCTGACCTCAGGATTTTAAAAAGAACATTTCCTACTCCTGCAATTATTAGGGTTTTCTCCAAGGCCTCTGTTTATCCTGTCTGTTTACTACGCCCACTGATCTCCCCATCATTCCATTCTGAAGTTTTATTGGTATCATACAATTCTGTTTCATTACTCAATATCATGTTGAAATGACCAGTCCTATCCTGAGCTTGCTGAATTGAGGCTTCATTCCCTTTTTTCATCCTTACACTATTGTTATTACTACTTTTCATTTTTAAAATATAATTTGGAGCTTTAAATTCCATTTTATTGTTCTTGGTTTTTACAATCAGAGCCAGTGTGAAATGGGTCTCAGTATCTGTAGTTCCCCATCCCTGTGGTCAACATTTTGTGGCAGAAGGCCACATTGGTCTTGGCATGGCAAACTGAGCTCTATATTCATCGAAGTGGCCATGTCCATGATAAAGAAATGGAAAAACCAAGATCAAGCATACATTTGAGCTAGCTTTATGTAGTGGGATAAATACATGTCTATCATCCATCAAAAATTAAATACATAAATAGCGCCGGCACTAGCAATAGCACTTAGACTTATATACCACCCCATAATGTTTTAGAGCAGAGGCCCCCAACCTTTTAGGCACCAGGGACCGGTTCTGTGGGGAGAGGTTTTTCCACGGACCAGAGAGGGCATGGTTTTGTGCAGTGCTTTTTTTGTAAAAAAAAAAAAAAAAAAAAAAGGTGCCGGAACTCACACATGTCATACAACCTGCCTTGCCTACCCTACAAGGTTCCATCCAAAAAAGGTGCCAGAACTCCGTTCTGGGCGTTCTATGACAAAAAAGCCCTGGTTTCGTGTACTGCCTGCATCCCATGGATGGGGCTTCACTTGTTTGCATGGCCTGGTTTCTGGCATGCCGTGGCCCGGTGCCGGTCCACAGAGTGGGAGATGGGGACCTCTGTTTTACAGCACTCTCTAAGCAGTTTACAAAGTCAGCTTATTGTCTCCCAACAATCTGGGTCCTCATTTTACCAACCTCAAAAGGATGGAAGGCTGAGTCAACTTTGAGCCCATCAGGATCGAACTCCTAGCAGTGAGTAAAGTTAGTCTGCAATACTGCATTCTAACTACTACAGGTGCTATTTATTTTAAATAAATAAACAAACAAATAAATAAATAAATAAAATAAACAAAATAATTATAATTAATTAATTAATTAATTTTAAAAAAACTTCACCAGGCACTGGATGGACCATTGGGTCTTTTTCTCCCATGTTTGTATATAAACCACAGAGAGTGGGATTACCCCTCATGTATTAATTTGGTTTTTTTCACTTCCATGGTATAAAACATAATTAACAAATTTAACTATACTACAACAAGGCTTCTGAGAGCAGAAATTGTGTTTCCCCTACTGTTAATTTATGCATCAATTGGTAAGCTATTTGAAATAGAAACCTGTGTGTCAGGGTCTGGGTCAATGAATGCCTCTGTATCTAAGTGCCGGCAAACTGATGCATTCTGAAAAGCTTTTCACATGTTTTCAGTTTAAACTTAAACCTTCTCAATTTAACCCCGAATTTCTATCATTTGAACTACAGAGGTTCTATCATCCCTAATCTGTCTTATTAGACATCTTCCCCTCCAGCTGTGTTATGTGGGTCTAGGTCAGTACAATTTCCTTCCTTTCAGAGACTCCCTTTTATCTTGCTTTATTTCATTAAACCCTTGGCAGAATCACTATTTGTTTCAGTTAACACTTCGGAAATGTCCGTCAAAGTGTCTTCAAAAGCCAAATTGTTATGTATCCATATGTTGTGGCTGCAACACAAGCTGTGAACCATTATATGAATGTCCAGATGGCCTCACAGTGCTCAGAGGTTGAATTCCACCTGGGTTTCTATAATCTGTTTGGAAGTGCTTTATGTTTTAAATTAATTAAATGTGTACAGCCCTCCCAAAACATGTGTAGTTGGATGCTTAGCTTTCTAGAAATAATAGGTTTTTTTTCCAGAAACCAAAATAAAATATTGTCATTATTTTTTTTCTGGATACATGATTCTCCTGTTTTTATATCTCACAGAATGACTTTAGCTGCCTACCATCTCTCTGAGAAATTTAATATAACATAGCCTGACAAGAGCAGCACTGTATTTGTTCTTTTGTTTTTCCAAAATTAGACTAAATATTTTTGCAAAGGAATAAAATAACTTTCAGGATTTCTTGCCATGAACAATTTTCTATCAGGCTTTTTGTCTATTTACCTTTTTCTGAGGCTTACAAATGTTCATTTCTGCAATTTCATCTTGTCATGAAGTTTTTAGGCCTTTATTAATAAAAAAAACCCAAATGGAAAATACTCAGAAATCTTTTCCTTCCTGTTTCAGAAGCATAAAAGAAGAAACAATCCACTCTTAACCCAGGCTTAAGAGAAGCCAATCTCAGTATTGATTGAAACTCTCTTAAAGTGTAGGTAATTCCTTGAGTTTTTCCAAATATCCCTTTTTTTTCCTCCCAAGAAGACCGAGTGAGCGAGAGAGCGATAATCACTGTCATTCAGCTTACCAAAATGGAACTTCAAAATAAATCTCTAAAAATGACATCAGTTCAAGTAATCAAGCAAAACCACTAAACATTAAATCAGAGCAAAGGCCTCTGATCAGAAATATATTCAAGTCCAAAATCTTCTCTGCAGAGTTAAATTTGATGGATTGAGTCATAATTCAATATGTACTTACAGACCGAAAGCTCTTTCCCAGTCATCTCCAGAATAAGTCTGCCTAGGGCAAAGCCATATGCCAGATTTGAAGTGGAGGAGCTCCGGTCTTCCCAGTTGACCGTTAGGCATGTACCTGGCCAGGTTTATGAGTGCATATTATGCTGGTTTTAGGACAGTGAACAAATCAATGTTCACAATCAATTGCTAACTTTATACCTGTTTTGATCATTCATGTACACTAAGCTTTCCTGTTTTCACTTTCTAAAGACACGTAGATTCAGTCTTCATTTCTAAATTATTCAGACACTTAGGCTTATTTACAAAAGAGTAAACTGAACCCTAAAAGGCATATTTTCAAGGAGAGATGATAGAGACAGAGACGGAGACAGAGACAGAGACAGAGATAGAGATAGAGAGAGAAAGAGAGTTAGAGAGATAGAGACAGAGACAGAGACAGATAGAGATGGAGGGACAGACAGGAGACGGGAGACGGGAGATGGAGATGGAGATAAAGACAGCCAGACAGACCAATAGGATTGTATAGAGGCCACCAAGAGCCAGTTTATGATAGTGCTTAAGGCATTGGGCTAGAAACCAGGAGACCATGATTTCTAGTCCTACCTCAGACACAAAGTCAGTTAAGTGACCTTGGGCCATTTCTCTCAACCCTAGGAAGGTGGCAGTGGCAAACCACTTCTGAAATCCTGCAGGAAAAAAAACAAAAAAACCTTCCGGGACTTGTACAGGCAAATGTGAGGAATCAACAATGACTCAAAAGCATGTTTGTGTGCATGATTGTGCACCCCCCCCCCCACACACACACACCTCAGAACTATACTGTGATCCACATGGACTGGAATGGTCAGGTAACCCATATATCAAAAGATTCTACATTGTGTTGGAGTGGCATAGTTTGCTGGGAATTCTGAAGTTAGTTGAGGGCCTACAAAAATGAGAAAAAAATATATAGGACAAAAAATGTGTAATTCATCCAAGTTGTTTTAGTGACGAGTTAAATCCAAGTTCTTTTCAGCTTCTGTTCCAAAGCTAAACCTCTCTGGCAGATTTAGAACACAGTTTGTTTTAAGATGTATGGCATCACCCTTTCGTTCTCTAATATAAACTCCAGATAAAAGCAGTCGGGTGACAGCATGCTTACAACAATTCTGTGCCAAGCAAATTATTCCCTTTAAATTAGAAAGGCAAGAGAACATCCCCTGCTTTAACAGAGATCAGTCACCTTATCAAGGCGAAGGCAGAGCCAACAATGGCAAGTTTGTGGATTCTCCAAAGGATGAAAGAGAATTGCTTGTTATTGGTTAATGTCTCTTTATAATCTCACTTTACTCATGTAATTAAAAATAATTTTCTGCCAGTAGCAAAACACATCAAGAGCTGGAAATGAACACAATTCAGAATGGACTCATTTTCAATCTGCTTCCACAGAAGTCTTTGTATATCTACAGATAGGCTTCTTGATCATTTGAAAGCAAGATAACAATGAAAAATTTTCCTTCAGGTTGCAGTCTTCTTCCTAATGAGTTAAACAGCAGCTGCCTCACAAAGGATCCAACCCAAAAGGAGATATTACAAACATGCAAACTTGACACTCAGTTTTGGCCTTCACCTTTACCAGTGGTGGGATTCAGCCAGTTCTCACCAGTTCGGTAGAAAGGGTAGCTATTTTTTTTTGTTGCCCAAGCCCAGAATGGACTTCCAGAAGCGGCATCCACACAGAGAACTGGTTGTTCACATATTTGAATCCCATCACTGACCTTTACTAAATCTGTTCATTCATATAGCTTTTTCCATTCTGAGGCATAGCTCCCAGAATCCCTAGCCAGAAATATTGACTAGTTATTCTGGGAAGTTTTGATCCCACAGCTCTAGAGGACATGAATTTGAGGAAGACTGTAATTCTTTCCTGCTGGAGAGGTGAATTCAGCAGGAATTCAAAATAAAGGATGTGTTCCTGAACATAAAGTTATTATTTATTATATTTTTATCCTGCCTTTACTGCTTTATAAGTAGCTTGTAAATAAGGCAGCAAACATAGCTAATACTCTCTCCTCCTATTTTTCCCACAACAACAACTGCGAGCTGAATTGGGCTGAGAGAGAGGGGCTGGCCTAAAGTCACCCAGCTGGCTTTTAATTCCTAAAGTGGAATTAGAATTCATAGTCACCTGGTTTTCATGCCTAAGGTGGCACTAGAATTCACAGCCCCCTGCTTTCTAGGCCAGCACCTTAACCTCTAGACCAGACTGAATGCTAAGGATGAATTAACAGAACATAAAAAGTAATAAAATTGAATCAAATATGCTCATAATGTAGTTTTCTTTGATGCACAGTCCTGGTTATCAATGAATCCTCACACATAATTTATATATTAAGTAAAAAGTACATTAATTGGGAAACACATCAAGACAGAAAACCTTCATTTCTACCCAAGTTACATCTTGAAGAGAGGACAGTACATATAGCAATAGCACTTAGACTTATATACCACTTCACAGTGCTTTACAGTCCTCTTTTACAAAGTCAGCCTATTGCCCCCAACAATCTGGGTCCTCATTTTACCGACCTTGGAAGAATGGAACCTTGAGTCGGTCAGGATCAAACTGCAAAATACTGCATTGTAACCACTGTGCCACCATGGTGCAGTGAATATGAAGTTCCCTTTCATCTCTTGAATACAAAATTCATTTTATTAACAAAAGGCCACTATTTCATAGACCGAATTCTTAACAAGAGAAACACCCAGTCACAAGGACAGCTCTCATTTGCTCCAGGACTCGCATAGGCTCATAAGCTGTTTTTTTTAATGTTTTCCCAGAGTCCATTTAAAAATAAATGAAAATCAAGACAAATTGAGGTTACAGATTCCAATAATTTTAACCATAGTGCTGAGGATTCCCTGTTGGGATTTCAGGCAGAGATGCCAAAGAGAAAGGAACGGGACAGGTACCCATCTTTCCCTAGCTCAGAATTGCCTAGTTTTAAAAATGTCTGATGGTTAAGAAAATACCATGTGTTCAAAGCTTTTTGAATACAATATTATACAACTCTTCCTGTACAATAAAAGAGCATGTTTGTAGCTCAGGGTTGAAATGAGAGCTCCTTGGTGCTCTCTGAGCTTGATTGTTTCCTTGCAGATGTTTCATTACCCAAAGTAATCCTAGCACTGATGATGTTACCTAGTCTCGGTAGGTGAAACATCTGCAAGAAAGCAACCAAACTCAGAGAGCACCAAAGGCCCCTCAACTCTTTATGTTTTTGAACAGGCTCGTTGCATGCTTGTTTCCCTGGAATACACCACTTCTATAAGCAATATGGGCTTAGTAGGGACATCTGCTTGTCTCTGAATAGAAAGAGAATTAGTCTTCAGGGCAGACATTGTAAAACCACCAAAGAGATACAAGAAGAGTAAATTAGCATTGGAAAAAAAACATTTTGCAAATGACTGGGTAGGAATGCTCAGTATGAGAATAACCATGTACGCATTACTGTTGTTGATGATAATATTATCTAATCAGCCAACAAATACCACAGTGCTTTAGATTGGGTATTTTCCCGTGGTTCACATTCTAATCAAGAACCAAGGAATTACAGAAGCAGTATTGAAAATTGAAAACGCCCAAATAATGGGAGATTTTAGTATAGTTCCAAGAGCTCCAAACAGTATTGATATTACAGCTGATGATGGTCTTCCAAAATCCATCAACTTCAAAGTGTGAATCTTGATATTTTGGTATCTTTTCCATTTGTTTTTCATCCATTTATCCTCTGTTATTGCTAATATCTATGAACAGCACTTTTTTTTCAGTAGCAGTAATGTCTCTGCATTTTAAAATCCCATAAAATCTTGATCTCCTTATTTACTAATGTGGGCATCCCAATTTGGGTGATCCTGATACTTTTTGTTAACTGTAAAGCCATACTTTTATTCAATATTTTAATTAAAGATTGTATTATGCAAATAAAACTTACACAACTATGTGAAACAGAAATACATTTAAACAAATAAAAAATAACACATGCAAAAAAAATTAAAAGAGAAATCAGGAAAGGAAAAATATAGACAAATAAGCCTCCTCTTTTATGCCCAGCAAATATAATTAACATAAACAAATTGTCACTATCTCTTAAAATACAACCAAACACCTCTTAATTCCATACCTCACCCCAATGTTTATAAACCTGTCTCTAGTACTGCACAAGTCTCCATTAAACAGTAAAAATCCAGAAAGGGTTATCAGAAATAACAATCTGTAAAGATTACAAATTATATCTATGACACCCAATCTGAATCCTTCCTCTACATTATAACAAATTCACCCCTATTCCCTCTCTTCAAATATTCAAAGTTCAGTCTCTCTCAGAAAGAAGTTAAACATTACCAGAAATAGCAATCAATTATTTTAACCTTGGACAAATAAACCAACATTGTATTCTAGATAGATAGATAGATAGATAGATAGATAGATAGATAGATAGATAGATAGATAGATAGATAGATAGATAGATAGATAGATAGATAGATAGATAGATAGATAGATAGATAGATAGATAGATATAGATATAGATATAGATATAGATATAGATATAGATATAGATATAGATATAGATATAGATATAGATATAGATATAGACAGGGCTTTTTTGTCATAGAACGCCCAGAACGGAGTTCCGGCACCTTTTTGGAATGGAACTTTGTAGGGTAGGCAAGGCGGGTTGTATGATGTGTGTGAGTTCCAGCACCTTTTTTTTTTTATTTACAAAAAAAGCACTGGAGAGAGAGAGAGAGAGAGAGAGAGAGAGAGAGAGAGAGAGAGAGAGAGATTTTAAATATTCATTCTGTTTCTTGAAGGCTATGGTTTTTAAATTGAACTGTAAGTCAATTTCAGTTTTATTCAGTGATCCTTGTTCGTCTTCAATAATGTTGATACTAATTCTGATTCCACTATAGAATTAAATAATTTGAAAACTTCCTGCACCTATTCAACATTTACTGTATTTTAAGATAGCCATCCAGTGCCCTCTAGTGTTCAACCTTCAACATCATTTTATCAGTCTCCAAGTATAAACAAGGAAATTTTCCCAGGAGAAAATATCCATCCTTTCAATTAACTTCAAAGTCTTAAATCAAGTCTGTCTGAGCCCCTAATCCATTTAAAACTTTCTAAAGGCAACAGCAATAATCTTTAATCACACTTTTGCTATATATTCTGAAAAGAAAGTTGTTACAAAACTTTAATTTTCTTTTTCAACAGTTTGAAGAACTCACCAAGCAAATACAAGCAGACTTGCAGTACTGAAGATTTTCAATCTTTAACATTCAGTAACAGCAAAAAAAAAAAGTAAACTCCAAAGTGATTAAATGAAGTCCATAAAAGGTTACATTGAGAACTCTGAGTTTGGTGGAATTCTACAACTTCCATCTTTCTACAAAAGACTGCTAAATGCCATCTTCTCACAAAAAAAAAGAAAAGAAAACATAATGAAAAACAGATATCTAGCATACCGTATATAATTATGTATAATCTCCAGATCTCTCCTTGCTCTGGAGTGAATTCTGGGTAGACCAGATCCAGTATAGAGCTGCCATTCAGCCATAGTATCTCCTGTTTGCCATTCCTCACTGAAGGCAGCAGCCAGTAAAGCTACATTTTTTACATAAATTTCAGCACACAATTTTTGGAACTCTGTCTTGGCATTCTTTATACCCAGTATGGGCAATTTTGCTACAATCACTAATGAAGTCATCCACAGTTTCATCATTCATAATCGAAATTATGCTATCATTTGAAATATGTTCAATTGTGGCTTTGATTCTCTTTGTTCACATAGCTTATTCTTCTGTTGTCGTGATTTTTCATATTCCAATTCAGTTTTATTCTTCAGAATTCCAATTTTCAGTCAATGCCAAATGAATTTATTTATTTATTTGTAATAGTTCTACCCTTGGTAGCTTATAAGTCAAATAACAAAAAGAAAAACAACCGTGGTGAGGCTAAAGAAATCAAAACATTCATAAAAATAAAAATGGAAGCACACTAGCCCCCACATAAAAATTCAGGAAGAGAGGGAGATAAAGTAAGAAAGTAAGAAAGAGAGGAGGGAGGGGGGAAGGAAGGAAGGAAGGAAGGAAGGAAGGAAGGAAGGAAGGAAGGAAGGAAGGAAGGAAGGAAGGAAGGAAGGAAGGAAGGAAGGAAGGAAGGAAGTGTGGGAAGTCAGCTCCCCAGAGAAGGAAATATTAAAAGGGCAGAAAAATATATTTCCTCAAAAGGATTTTTAAAAGCAGAAGCCAACCCTGCCCCCAAGTCTTTCTGCCCCAAGCAGGAGCCAACCCTATACAAATGCAGATGTAACCATCAGAAAGTTGGAGCCAGAAACTCAAGAAGACAAAGACCTAAAATCTGCATACCCCACCTGAGATGGGACATAATAGGACTAACCCATCACCATCAAGAATACCAGAGAGTTTTGTCTGTGTGCCACCTAAACTCAGGTCAGAATACGTGACACAGGAAATAGCCTCAAAGTTCATGCCACAGGAAACTATTCCAAACAAAAGGCTTTCAGAGGGTATAAAAACCTACTCCACGTGTGCTCAGTCCTTGATTTCTCTCCTCCTTCCTGCCAGAACCATCTTTCAGTCTGGCTCTTCAATAAACTGCAACCTTCTTCCCAAAGCAGTTGCCATGTTGTTTATTTATCCCCGGCTTGGATGAACCAGGATGAAGACTTTTCTTTCAACAGAAGAAAGAAAGAAAGAAAGAAAGAAAGAAAGAAAGAAAGAAAGAAAGAAAGAAAGAAAGAAAGAAGAGAACATAATTATGTCATACCAACAACTTTGGAACATGGCAACCCAAATTTAAAAGATGAATAAGGTGGTAACAATAATTTCTTTGCAGCCAACAGGAAATTCAGATAAGATTCCATGTCTTATGCTGTGTAATTATTATTTTTAGGTGAATTTTCAGAACAATATGGAAAGAAGTAGGAAATAGGTTTTAAAAATGCTGTTACTAACCCATATCCTGGATCCTATCCTTAATGGGCAGCAATCATTCCACAGCTGTTTTTCAAAAGATTAAAAGCTGAAGAGAGAAAGTCTTTTTCAGCTTAAGTAGCCCTTTTGCCAGGGATGTACTAATTGCTTAAAAAGGCTAACTCAGCATGGGCTGGCAAAGCTATCAAATCAGAATAAATGTGAGTACTAGGATAAGGCAGAGGGATCACTCCTCACATAGAAAAATAGCAGCTGCTTTTATTCTAAGGATCACACTTTTATTTAGTTGATTTTCATCAGCTATTTTCCTACTTGTTTTTAGGTTTGGGGGCAGCTTCCACAGAAAATAAGCCAGAATCTGCCATGACATTTGGTAATTCCCTTCTCACAGAGAAGCAGGCTTTGCTGTCATTTCCTGGATCCACCATTTATGAGCTTGTTTGAAGTGCAATGCCACACAGGGCTCTGGCCTAATTTATTGCCTTCATTTTCCAATGGGCCATAAGCCACAGGAGGCTGTTGTTCAGCTAATGCCAAGCCTTATATCTCTCCAAAGTGCCTAAATAGCAGCAGGATTTAAAGGTCAAGGTGTGTACCAGTTCAACGTTTGCTAATTAAATGTTATTTTATTAAGCATGGCATTTTATGTAAACATCTGGGACTGGGATGAGTTCTCTCATTGTTCTGCTTTTGATTCGGCTGCATAATCAGCTGGAACTCCTATTCTTTTTTTCTCATATAAAGGAAGAGTATGCTCGAAATTTCTTCCTTCTCTTTCCTCACCTCAGCCAAATGTCAGTCAGATGCCCTTTGAAATACTTTTTCAGTTAAGAACCTATCCTCTGAGCCAGTGTTTCTCAACCTCAACAACTTTAAGCTATGTAGACTTCAACTCCCAATGTTCCTCAGCCAGCCATGCTGGCTGGGGAATTCTGGGAGTTGAAGTCCACACTTCTTAAAGTTTTTGAAGTTGGGAAACGCTGCTCTAATCCATGTGCATCTCCACACAGTAATTTCTGAGCTTGCTGTATGTCAGAGGCAATTAGATGCAAGAGACAAACCTCATTGCATTGCTGAAGTAGCTCAGAAAACACAGAATCTTACGCTGGTCTATGACCCAAATAAAGATTTGATTTATTGAAAACACAAGTTCAGTCAATCTGGGAGCAAAACCTACTTGCGAATGAGTCATAATATCTGGAAGGCAGGTCAATCAGTGTACAGGTAGTCCTTGACTTACAGCAGTTTGTTTAGTGACCATTTGAAATTACAACGGCACTGAAAAAAATGACTTATGACCATTTTTCACCCTTACAACCATTGCAGTTTTGTCATGCAGCTAAAAAATGATTTTTGTCTACTTTGGTTCCTCAGATACTTTTCTAAAGAAAAATAGCAATTCCTTCCTGCAGCAAAAGATGATCACTGCCATCTCTTTAACATTTAGATTGGGTTTCATATACTTACTCCTATCACATATAGCTTCTTTTTTTCTCCTGGAAATTTGAGGAGATCATATAATCTTGTGTGGCAACCTAATAAATTCTCGGGAGAACCACCACCTGAAGAAATGACTGTGAGGGACCAGAAGGCTTTTTCCAAAAGATCAGGGTTTTTTTTTCCAACATTGGCCTGGTTGGGACATGCTTCAGGACTACAGTTTGAGAGCCATTCAACAGAAGATGGGGATTGTCAGAAGAATTTAAACAATATTAAAAGGAGACTCTGAGAAATCCAGGGAGGCTTCTTTTGAGAAAAATGTCCATTAATTTGAGAAGCATCTGGGAAGACCATCACCAGGACCCACCCACATTCACTGAGGAGCAATCAAATGGAATTGAAAAGGGATCTTCTGGGAAACTACTAATTTTCACAATAAAAATAAACAAGGTGATGCTTTGCAGATGGTGGACTAAAAATCCCCCCCCCATTGTATGTGACAACCGATTGTGGGGATTATACTACAGAACAACTAGAAAACAACTGATTTCCTTTCCCTGTGCAAGAAACTTCTGAACAGTCTGAACATGGTGCTAATATTTGCTCTTACTTATTGCACAGAGTTTAGTTCGAAGCTCTAGAGCAAACAATTACCCAAAGTGGCAAACCTCGTCCCGTCTTCCATCAGAAGTAGGAATTACGAAGTTCAAAAGCGGCTGAGAATAGAAGCTGGAAAATCCGATGAGCCAAGTTTCAGATAAGAAGATTTCACGTGTCCACCTCATGGCAGAGGAAGAGTATCCAGTGGCTTTCCATTTAAAAAGCCAATTTATAAAGCGACTCCTTCAAAGGCATCCTGTGGCGCACTGCTATAGAGCATTTTTCCTCTATAAAAGAGGTCACGGAGATAGTGGTGATAATGTGCCAATGCAGAAGGATAACAATTGAAACCTGAATGTATTTCACTTGCAAAAAATAAAAAAAGGAACTGTACTCTGACATACATACAGTCCCAATTTCCGTTGTCCTCCTATTGAAGGTGCTTGAAGACTTGAAAAGGATGCTGAATCAAGGGGACCCACTGCTTTCTCACTCACATGCTGATCAGCTGGCATGATGGCTGAGTGATTATTACGATCACTCTGTAGTTTCCAAGATGACCATAGGGATGGTTAAACAAGGGCCAGCAGAAATCCTCACTGATACCAGCAAGCAATTACCAGTTATATTTTTGTACCTGCACTGATCTAATGAAAGAAGTTGGGCAATGCAATGAGCCATACAGGAAACTGTCTGCCACTGATTCACCCAGCTCAGAATTGCCTTGACTGACTAGCAGAGTAGATCTTGACAGATAATCCCTGACTTACAACCACAATTGAGCCCAAAATTTCTGTTGCCAAGCAAGACAGTTGTTAGGTGAGTTCTGCCCCATTGTATGATCTTTCTTGTCCAATTGTTAAGTGAATTACTGCAGTTGTTAAGTTAGCAACACAGTTATTAAGTGAATCTGTTGGCTTTGCTTGTCAGAAGGTCACAAAAGGTGATGACACATGATCCCGGGGGACTGCAACCATCATAAATACAGGCCAGTGGCCAAGTGTCCAAATTTTGAGCACGTGACCATGGGGATGCTGCAACAGTTGTGTGAAAATATTTTGTTTCAGACAATAGACTTTCTAACCCTACTGGATTTAGGTCCCATTTTACTAGGATTAGACTCAGGACATTCAGTTCTTAAAGCATGGTCTCCACAACCACGTATGGTCCTATTCTAGTGCTGAGTAAAATATATTCATATCTTTGAATGCCTAATATTAGGACAAGGTGATATGCAGTGGGAATAGTTCAACCATTCTGTACTTCGGTAGGAAACTTTTATATGGAAGCTAGATTCTCTCAAAGAAATAAATACAATTTGGGTTTGTTGATAAAGGTCTATCTTGAGATACAAAGGCTTTCCAACAGCATAGCTCTCCCTGGTACAATATTCATGGTACTGTTATTTCATAAAAAGAGTGTCTAGTAGTGAATTCCATTCATTTCAATATATTCTGTCTGCTGATAATATAATAATAGAACAAATTAAGCATTTCTGTAGCAGATTTTGTTTTGTTTTGTCTTCAGTACAAATTTCAGTGCTTTGTTGAATCAGTGTTTTGTAAAATTGCAGCTTAAAACACATTCTTCTTACACATTCAGGGTTTGTTTTTGTTTTTTTGGCTTTAGGCAATATATACAAATCCTCCATTTCATCCATTTTGCTCTTAAATAACATATAATTCTAGATTGTCCCTAGGTTATGTAAAACTTTCAAACAATTTACATAAGGAGTGTAAAGCATGGCAGTCAGCTGTTCATATTTGTGCAAAATGGCTGTCACCCATTCATGCAGGCAGGAAAAAAAAGGTAGCTAGCCTTTTGCACAGAACTGCAACTAATTTTTTGCTCATCCCCTCTAAGCAGCTTTCTAACAATGCAACAGTCCTGTGGGTCTCTACATTACCTGTGCATCTTTTGCACACCATCCTGACCTCTGATGGAAGTGTATAAGTCACAAGATTCACATGACGGTGTCATCAACAATGTCTCATAATTTGTCCCTTGTGCTTCTGCCCATGTTGCTGTGTTTGTTGGAAATACAAAACTGCAACTTCTTCAAACAGCTACTTTCCTGTATTTCTGAAATTTATGCTTAGCTGCTAAAGGCAGAATGACTCCTAAAGGCTTTTTTTTTGGGGGGGGGGGAGATAATAAAAATGGAAAAAATAGTAGGTTTTAAATACTCAGGAGCTCCACTGCCCAATGTCACATTTTCATCCAAGTATACTTGTCATATATTTTATGGTGCTTTTGAAATTGCATTTCAATATTCAGGCAATATAACATTGCAGCTACATTGCATTTGAAATTTAGATCCTGACATGGCTTAAAACAAGCATAACTGATGCATATCTCTATGTTTTTGACACCTCTTACAAAGCCATGTGAAAGGGATGGTGACCAGAAATACAGTAAGAGTTTTCTGGGAGAAAAAAAAATGGTGTCTACCATTAGCGGCAGTACAATAAGCTACAGAAAACAGACCAAGGTGATTATAACTCCCAAGGTGTTCTCCTCATAAGATGATGAGAACAGGAGACTTCTGGTGGCGAGGCTTCGCCGAAGGAGGCTTCTTTCTTAGCCTCCCGCCCGGGACTGCGTCAAAGCTGTCAAAACAGTGCGGATCAGCTGTTTTGCGGCTCAGAACTTTCTCCCCGGGCGAAGGGGAGAAAGTGAGTTCGGTCTGGATAGGGGTTGAGTTCCCTAGACCCCCCAGGAACAATCCTGGGGGGATGAAGGTGATGAACTCCCCCGGAGTCCGGACCTCTCTCCGCAGCTCGGAGTGTCTTCGCTCCTCGGAGCAAAGCTAGATGTCGCCGCCACTGCTGCTACTTTGTATCTGCTTGTGAGTAACTTTTGAACAGACGGAACCAGACAGGAGATTTTTACTTTAGTTAAATTGTGACTTTAACTCAAAGATTTTACTGGGATTTTTGCTATTTGCTATAAGTGAAAGTGAGAAGAAAATGGCAGCGGAAGCGCTGCTTCTTTGTAACAAAAGGAAAACTTTCACTTTTTTTTCCTGTTGTGGAATGATACATTTTAAAGGACTTTAAAGAATTTTTTTTAAGTCAAGCTTTTTTAAGTT